>NC_092206.1:29598866-29720701 GCF_043381705.1 Parasteatoda tepidariorum | reverse complement strand
AATAGATAAAATTTCTTTTTCGTGCAAATCCATAAAAAGTTTGATATTAAAATTATATTATACGATTATATTATAAAATTATATTATAATATTCTTCCGAATTTAAAAATAAATAAATGTCCATAACTTTCAAAATTAAAAATAATTAAACAAATAACAACAATTTTGCAAAAACATTAGAGAACATAAGAACATTATTCAATAAAATTTACGTTCGATTTCCTAGAAATGTACTTTTAAATCGTTACTTTTTTTGTTTAGTACTTGTACTTTTTACTCGTTACTTTTTAAAATAAGAACTTTTTACCTTTTACTCGTTACTTTTTAAAAGTAACGTTGCCCTACATGGTTGGATATAAACCTATTACAGGTTACAAAAAATCATTACTGGTAATAAAAATAAAACTTTTGTGATCTTTCCACGCAACCTTCCAATCAATGCCATTTGGGAACCGCTGTTAAAGGTTTTAAAATTAATTTTAATAAATATGTTTAAAATTTAAAATTATAAAACAATTTTTAATATTTTTCGGTATTATTCAAATCTATGATTGTGTTGCCGTTACTGGGCGTGAGCAGCATAATTCTACAAAACATAATTCTTATGCTAAAAAACAATTGTGCGTTTTCCTACATAATTATATGAAATACAATTTAAAATGAAAAGCTTTCTTTTCACAAATACGTGTATTGCATCAAACATAAAAAGTAGAATTGTGTATGCATTTTAATGATCTCAAGTTAAAACACTACTGAATACCAAAACTTCAGATAAAAATGCATGGATTCATTTTAGTTTCAATGCTTTTAGCTATTCAAAACTAAAAATGATTTCTTTCTCCGAACAGCAGATAATTATGTTTGAAATTCGAAGGGGAAAAAATTTGCATTCAGAAATGGAATTCAGAAATAACTTGTTTCTTGTAAAGATTTTTCTTCTTTTTTATCCGTATTTTAAAGGAATCTTTTACGTTCATTTTAATTTAACAGCTGCCCAAATTTATTTTAACGGCAACAAAAAAAAATTTTAATAAATTCTTTGGATTTTAGTATATATATTTTTTATTTTACTTAAAAGAGACAACTTTTTTTTTATCTTTACAATGTCGATATTTATTTTTTATTTCGTATATGCATTTTATTCAAGCATGATTTTTTTTTTAAATTTAAATGAAATAAACTTTTTTAAAAAAAAATTATTTGCCATTTTAATTTAAAACTGCTGAAAGGAAGATAATAAAAAAGATTGCTTCGATAACAGTCTAAATTTTACATTATTGTTGTGAATATTTTACATTCTATATTTTAAACTACCATTATGATGCCTAAATATAAAAAATAAGTAAAAGCCTTAATTAAATTTAACTTAATGCATGAGAAGAAAAAGACGCATGGTGACTTAATTAATTTTGTCCATTGTGAGTTTCTTATGTACCAATTGTGCTTTTTGATTATAGTTGTAGTAAAATATTTTGATACAAAATGTATCATTTCTTTTAAAAACTTATAACGCCAAAAAATCAAATGCGAACATAAATCGTTTAACAAAAAGGGAAGTATCATAACAAAAATTTCGTTGAATAGCAATTTTTATTATTTTGTAAATGAAAATAATGAATTAAAATAAAACTTTTGGAGAAGATTAATTTAGGAGGAAAAAACTTTATTTTTGTCAGACCTAAAATAAAAAACGTAAGCCGTGTCATATTTCAAAGAAATGACGGGAATTTTCGAAGGCGGAAAGAAGTTATTAGAAAAGTTATTTTTCTCCTTTTTATCTACTTAAAAAAAAGTATTTATTAATACTTTTTATTTTGTCTTATACTTCTCTTCTTTTTAGTTTTGAGTCTTTTAGTTAATGTCAGAAAGTGGTTGTAATTTTGATTGACTTTAAATTTTGCTCGCTGCCTTTAGGAAACTATTAGACATCTATTATCATCTTGTAAAATTTTTTTTATACAAAAAAAAACAAAAAAACAAAAGAAACTAGCTAGTCAAAATATGGTAAAATTTGGAATAACACTAGATTCTATTTGGCGATAATACGGCGGAAAATTCTGCTTTCAGCTGTCAGGAAAAATTGAAACTTCTGAAGCAATTTTCCAATCCATCATCGTTTCAAGACCAGTTCTCTTATTTGGCGATTTTGGCTGTAGTTTAATCGCTTTTCTGGTAAACGACTCGTCAGGAGTAGCCTTGATAAGAATTTCTAAATAGCAACCTGCGTGCTTCCTCTTCGTGATTTCAATCATTTATTTTGGAATAGTCAATTGTCTGTCAATAACTTTTTAAATAAAGTAATTTTCGGATTATAAAGCTATAAAAATTAAATGACACATATCTAATATTAAACATACTTTTTTATAAGTAAACGTTTAATGACAAGTAATCCATGGAATAAAAAATTTAACAACTTAATATTTGTTTCGTTTATTTTACATCAAACTAATGATCAGTATTTTATTGTTAATAAATATACAGAATTCAAACGATTAATTTTTTGTAAGAAATGTTTTTTTTAAGTTTTAATCATTCTGAATAATAATACATCAAAATATTTTTATTTATATTTAATGCATTTCTTATTTTAAATGTAGCAGTTAATAAATTAGGATGCATGTAAATATAGAAGGATTAATCGTGAAGCAATAATGAGTCGCCTTTTTTATGCTTATTTTTCCCTAGGTTTTAATCTTGTTTTTTTTTTTAACAAAATTAGAATCAAAAATAAAGTATATAATTGCAATTAAAATGCATAAATTTAGTTTAATATTGTTTTACTGTAACATATTAAAGTCGCAATGATGGCTTAATCGAGAAACTATCCACTAAGTAACATTTCTAAATAATAAAAAAAAAAATTAATTTTTTAATAAGTATGATAAGATAAGTTTCTGATAAATAAGACAATGATAATGGCAAGCTATTTAAAAAAACAAATGTAAAAGCTAGTAAAAAATAGTAGGTGTACAAAAAAAATTCTGAGAACTTGAAGGTTTAACAAACATGAAAAAATGCGCCAATTATTCATAAATCGTGTCTAATATAGTTATATCATTTCCACCACTGTGCTACAAATAGTGATTTGAGTAAAAAATATATTTAAATTTATTAATCTATATATATAAAAGTGAATGTGTGTCTGTTTGTCCTCTATAGACTCCTAAACCAACCGACAGAAAGCTATGAAACTTGGCATACAGATTGTTCAAAGCACGAGGAAGGTTTCTGTCGATATTAGAACATTCTGCGAAAAGCCGTTCCAGCGANCCCTATCAATGGAGACTAATATTACAGCTATTGTTAATCGATCAAGGGTGGCTAACATAACAACTGTACATAAATTCATAAATCTATCAATGGAGGCTAATGTAACAACTATATGTTAACCTATCAATGGAGATTAATATTACAACTATATGTTGACCTATCAAGAGAAACTAATATAACAACTACACGCTGACCTATTAAGGGAAACTAATGTATCGAAGGATGGAAATTTACTACTATTTGGTGATTTATCAATGAAGACTAATATTACAACTATATGTTGACTTATCAATGGAGACTAATATTACAACTATTGTTAATCGATCAAGGATGGCTAACATATCAACCATACACAAATCTATCAATGAAGGCTAATGTAACAACTATATGATAATTTATCAATGTAGGCTAATACTACAACTACATGTTGACCTATCAAGGGAGGCTAATATAGCAACTATATGTTGACGTATCAAGAAGAGCTAATATCATATAAGTAATATCAAGATGGCTAATATTATTAATACTGTATGCTGACGTGTCAATGGGACTAATATTGCAACTATATGTTGACTGATCAAGTGATTATGATCTTACTACCATATGTTTAGCTTTCAAGGGAGGCTAATATTACAACTCCATTTTGAGTTATTAAGGATAGATAATATTGCAACAACATGTTGATCTATTAAGTGGGATAACAATTCATTTATATGTTAAACTATTGAAGGGTCAACATTTAGATTTTCCGATTCTCTTACTGTATGGCACTTAATCGAAAAAAGGTTATTTATTTGAGATTTTTGAAGAATGAATGTCTCTGTAGATTTCACCCTGATTTACTCTCTTTAGCATGTTCTTCTACTCTTGTTAAATGGATATTTTTTACATCTGTAGTAAATATTAAAAAAAAAATTAAATCTATTAAGTGGGCTGACAATTAATTTATGTGTTAAACTATTGAAGGGTCAACATTTAAATTTTCCGATTCTCTTACTGTATGGCACTTAATCGAAAAAAGGTTATTTATTTGAGATTTTTGAAGAATGAATGTCTCTGTAGATTTCACCCTGATTTACTCTCTTTAGCATGTTCTTCTACTCTTGTTAAATGGATATTTTTCGCATCTGTAGTAAATATTAAAAAAAAATTCTTATTATTTTAAAGTGCATTTTATTCTTTGCTAACTTCACACTAAGTAAAAGATTACCACACACTAAACAAGCTAATTTTATGAAGCGAACCTGTTTCGCAAGCTACTAATTTCAACAACTGGCGTGAGCGAATAAATTTTTTATCTCAACACGAAATATATTTCTGCAGAAAAACTATTTTTTAAAAATAAATTTAAAAGTTTTGGATTTTTTTAATTGCTTAAACTGAGCCATGGTGGCTCAGGGGATAGAGTGTTAGCCGTCCAATAAGGTGAACCGAGTTCGAATCCCAGCGATAGCTGGTCGATACAAATCCACATCCGGCTTTCACAGACCACAATACTGACGTGAAATATGCTCTGTGGTAGACGGATCATAGCTTAGAGTCCGTTTGCAGTTAGGCTTACTATGTGAGGTTCTCGAATTCTTCCTCTCCATGTAACGCAAGTGAAGGTAAGTTCTACGAAAAAGTCCTCCACGAAGGCAAATTTCTCCCTATACTTGATCCGAGAGTTCCCTTGTCTTCCGGATTGGGTTCAGAATTACAAGGCTACGGAATTGGGTGGGCCGTTCAACGACGGTTAAAAAAATAGAAAAAATAATAATATGTAAAATAAAATAAAATGGCATAAAATGGAGCCGTGGTAACTCAGGGACACTGGTCGGTGGTAGCATTTTTTCTTAGTTTGTAGTGTAGTATGCTACTTTTTCAAAAAAGTATTGTAGCGATAAAAAAAAAACAGTAGATGTAGCAATACATGTCAACCTACTTTTAACGTTAATTAAGAAAAGAAACATTGTTCAAACGCAGGGTTTCTTAACCTGTGGTTCATGAACCCCTAAGGGGTCCATGAGTTGTATTTTGGGGGTCCGCTGACTACTCCTAATTCTTAAAACGTTTGGAAGCCTACCCATTGCTTGTAAAGCGAGCTATGGCAGCTATAATTCCGTTTGTTACAGTGTATATATTTTCGAAGCGGGATTTTCCACAATTGTGACAATAAAAACATAACTTCCAAATCGATTGAATGTTGAATATGCTATGCATGTTGCTTTGTCGAAAACCATCCCCCAATTCAATTTATTAATTAAGGAAAAGCAGCAGCAACCTTCACATTAAAAATTTTAATTTTTAAAATTTTGTATACTATTAAAATAATAAAATTAAATGTTTTCTAATAATTGATGTTTTTTACAATTATTTTTTTCACAGGGGGGTGGTCCGTGACTTCTTAAAAAATTTTAAAGGAGGTCCATTATATCAAAAAGGTTAAGAAACACTGTTCTAAGGCAACAAATTTTTCGAATTTGATGGGTACAAATTCAGGGCCCGACTTAGCCTAATTGGGGCCAAGGTCAAAAATTTCTTTAGGGGCCCCCTTCTGCTTCCCTACTTCAGTGATGAAGAACCGGACTTTATGAAGGTATTTAAATTTTTCACCTCATTATACATAAATAACAAGAAAATTGACGAGAACCTAAAAAAGCTATAAACCCCCCCCCCCNAATACAAAATTAAAATTCAAACTGAAAGCGTTGCAACGCACGCAGGGTACAGCTAGTTTATAATAAGCTTTTAATAATATATTTGAAATATAATTTAACATGTATATTTCAATGTGGTATTTAATTTATTGAACTTTTCGTAAATTCTGATTTAGCAACGTTACAATTTTTTTTCATTTATTTATTAGTTGCTTTTATTTAATTATATTCTATTACTATTTAATTATTTGAGTCATGTGATTCTTTGTTTGACATATAGGCTTCAATATTATCCCTTAGATATCTTTTTCTTTTTAATGTTTCTTTATATTCTTTTGTGGGTGGCCCACCTGGAAAATAGAAAGAAAGGGACAGGCTTTGCATTTTTAACTTCCTTTAGTAGAATTTTTATTGCTTTAGACTTTTTTTTTATATTTAAATTAATCAACTAGTAATTTAATTAGATATTTTTCAAAATAATTGTTCAAAATTGATGATTATAGTACTAAATTAAAAATTTCGCGCATAAAATCAAATTTTGAGAGAAAAATTTTTTGAAAATAAAATAATTTTTCGAATTACAAGACTAAGACAATATCAACTGATAATTTCTATAACTGATATCTTATTAGCTAGTCTCCATAACTTAAAATTATTTACAACATCTTTAGCTCATTAAATCACATGGAAAATTAGATTTTTTTATGCCTGCAATCAAAAAATCACTTATATCTCTACTCACTTATATCACTTAATCACTACAAAAACTTACATAACTCTCTAAACAAAATATTTTCTACATGGAAATTAATAAATAAATAAATAACTATGTAGTGCTCCCTTACAAGCAAATGCAGAATTCAATTAAATGAAAAATTTAAAGCCTAATTTGATCTATAATTTCATTTATATGAGTTCATCATATTCATACTGGATTGATAAAAGTTAAATATTTCTTATTGAACGTTTCGTTTCTATTTTACAATTAAATAAAAACTATTCTTATAAAATTGCTCTGTTATTCCTTTCAAATCATGTGTTAATTTTCTTTTAAAAACAAAGTGACTATTCTCATTATTATGATACTAAAAATAATCATAAGGACGTCTCAACATATTTATGTAAATTGAATAGTGCACATTGAAAAAAAATCATAAGGATGTCTCACCAAATTTATGTAAATCGAATAGTGCACATTGAAAAAAATCAAAAGGATGTCTCACCATATTTATGTAAATCGACTAGTGCACATTGAAAGAAATCAAAAGGATGTCTCACCATATTTATGTAAATCGAATAGTGCACATTGAAAAAAAATCATGAGGAATTCTCAACATATTTTTGTAAATCGAATAGTGCACATTAAAAAAATTTAACGATTAAAAAAACCCATGATTTTTATAATTTTTTAATATAATCTCATAAAACTTACTGTTCAGATGATGAACTTACTCATTCACGACCATGATTTATATTAAAATATTAATTAGTTTTGACTTTTTTCAATTTTAAGAAAATATATGCATGTATAGAATACTTGATTGCCTGTAACAAAACTAAGAAGAACTTAACATTTCTTTATATTTATAGTTTAGCTTTTATATTGAAATAGTAAATCGTTCATTTCAATTATGCTTTATTAATTAGTAAGCTGTTTAGGAACATTTTAATTTCCATAATTAATTAATCAGTTTTATATATTTAAATTCCTGAATATATTTTTAATGCTGTGCTTTAAAAAAAATACTAGGTTTTTATTAAAGTTATTTATACAACCATGATATATTATTGTACTATCGAATAGAAAAAAAATAATTAAGAGTAACAGGTAATTAAAAGGGTAGATTTGAAAAAACATCTAAGAACAATAAATCAGAAAAATCAAATTTTTTTCCCCTTTCGTTTTGAAGAAAAAGGCATAACTAGAGAGCCTAGAGTACAGGCACTCTAGGCATAACAATATGTTTCTCCTCTAAGAAGAAAAAACCTCTACCCTTCCTAGCGGCGGTGAAGTCAAGAATCACACACGCTCTTAAAAAAAAATCGCCTAACAAGAGAGCTGGTTCTGAAATGATGATGGTTTGGAAAATCGCGGCACGGAACACCTGTACATGTACAGATTTGGTACATGTACAGATTTGGTACATGTACAGACCTCTGAAATAGTCATTAGAATTTTGGAACACACTGTAGTGCCTAATTTAGAATGCTTAAAATGCTACTGAACCATCGTATTTTCAAAATATTTTTCTGAATAAACTATACTCCCTCACTCGGACTTGCTCATATTTCAATCCCATGAAATGGTTCGCGATTTTATTGGTATCAACTGTACTTATGAACAATTTTATAAAAAAAAATATGTAACTTAAATTATTCTTTCATTCCTAAATGACAAGTTTTCCAAAGAAATTTTTTAAAGCAAGAAAATCGTCTCATTTACTTTTAATATTACATCATTTATATGAAAGAAAGTTTAAATCGAATTCAAAGAAAAACACAGAAATAATTAAGATTAAAATATAGATATATTTTTATTCATCTTAAAAAATTTATTTTTAAATACACCATTACTAAATAAAAAAAATTCTCCCTCGAAATATATCGCTTTAAAAAAATATGACGTCATTCAAATAAGATAACAACAATATAAACCAATAAAAATATGACGCATTCATGTTATAAATAGAAGTTTCTGCCCTTCGGGTAGAGTTGAGTATCTCTTCCAGCTTCTATTGAAAGAGTTTTTTTCTGACAAAAACATCTGAATGAAATAAATGAGGTAAAATATTCAAACTGAAATAGCTAAGTTGTTATGCAACACTATTGAATAAATTCAAAGAAATGTAAAATAATTGAAAGAAAAAAAAGGTATTTCAACAAAAGTTGGTTTTTTCAAAATACATCACTCTTTTTTAACTTATCTAACTCCACCTCATAATGTAATGTAAAATTGATTCTAACGATAATATTGAAATATTTTAAATATAATCTATTTTAGGACCGCACACCTAAGGCGCTGGGTTAGCCTATTTTTTCAAGGGAACGTATAAATACTTATGAGGGACAAAAAATTTTCTTTATAACCATAAAAACGCAGTACAAGAACAATTAGGCAGTTAGGTCCAACAATTTTGATTGAAGATAAATTTCGATTTAGGTTCAATATGAATACATGAAATTCGCCCCCTTCTCAGAGGTGCGTTTACTGAGGGGGAAATTGAAGGCTATCTAGACAAGTGAGGTATTGCTTCCTATACATATCTTTACTCTGATTTCAAGGAGGCCAAACACAAGTCGTTATGACAAATACTTTAGATGTTGCCGGAGTTTTCTTTTTTGAAAAAAAAAAACAGTACAAATTAAATTAATTCTAGTTATTTATAACCATCGTTGAACAGCCGACCCAATTTTTGGGTTTACGACTACTAATGTTCAGCTACGTAGCCTTGTAATTTTGAACCCAATCCAGAAGACAAGGGAGCTACTGGATCGAGTATTGGGAGAAATTTGCCTTCGTGGAGGACTTTTTGATGGAATTAACCAGCATTTGCGTTACATGGAGAGGAAGATCACGAGAACCTCCCACGGTTAGCCTAACGGCAAGGGGACTCTAACCTATGATCCTCCTACCACTGAGGATATTTCACGTAAGCACTGTGGTCGATGCAAGCCGGATGCTGATACGTATCGAGCAGCCATCGCCGTGATTTGAACCCGGTTCACCTCATTGGAAAGCGAACGCTCTATCCCCTGAGCCATCGCGGCTCTATTCTAGTCTAAAATTGCTACCTAAACAAGTGAGATAGTATTTACATACTGTTACATATTCTCTTTTTTTTCAGGTCTCGCCAGAAGACTTGTGTAACAGAACTCTAAAACTGTCCGTGTATGACGTCGATAAACGTAAAGTCCGTCATTGCTTGGGACATGTGATTTTTCCTTTGACGCAAGATGAGTGCATGTCCGGAGATGTGATTTGGCGGGATTTAGAGATAGCGCCACAAGTATGCATCTATTTTGTTTGTTTTGGTTTTTCATTATGATATGAATATAGGACATTGAATAATGAAGACTATAAAATGTGAAAAAATTAAAAGTTTCTAAAAGATGTTGAGAACTGCGAAAAAAAATTCCTGGGAAAACAATCGAGGAAACAATCACTCCTCCTTATTTAATTTTAACATTTTGATTTGTTATATTAAAATTAATTGTGCAATTGAATATGTGAGAATTTTGTTAGATTTTGAAAGTAGACAACTTTTGCGATTTCATTCCAATAAAGATTATTTGGTGCAGTTACAAGTTTCTGAACTAAATATGAGTTGAAAAAGCTATCTTCTGTATTGTTTGATCCAATCTAATTTATGCTTCTAGTTCAAGCAATAGCAAAAAAGTGTAAAAATCAGACAAAGTAGCTGGGATAAACAGTAGTAGAATCTTTAAGCCTTTCAGGACCATAATGGCACTTAAACTATGGATTTTTAATTTCCCTTGGAGACAGAACATCGAAATACAGCGTTAATACGCTACTCTTGAATTACATCTCGTATTAGTACGTATTCGTACTTTTTAGAACGTATAGACTTAAAGCGTACTTGCTGGGGAATTGCCTCTTTTTTTCCGAAGGGATCAGGCAACTTATCCATAAGTTGCCTGAAAAGCAATTTATATCTTCATTATTATCAGAGCTATTTTAAAAAAAATAATTTAAATGCAAATTTAGCAATACGAAACATTTTGAGTGCATTCTTATTGCTCTATTCATAATTAAAAAGAATTCTCATTTTCCTTACGTATTCTATTTAGTCGCATGAATAACAAGGCAATTTATATCTTCCTTTTTACTTTTAGAACTCTTTTTTTTTTTATAAATAGTTTAAAGGTAAAACAGTTAAACAAATCGTTTTAAACGTATTCTTATTGCTGTATTTGTAATTCAAAAGAGTTCTCATTTCCCTTACGTATTCCATTTAGCCTGATGCATTCTTATTACTACTGCATTCTTATTGCTCTATTCATAATTAAAAAGAATTCTCATTTTCCTTACGTATTCTATTTAGTCGCGTGAATAACAAGGCAATTTATATCTTCATTTTTATTTTTAGAACTCTTTTTAAAAATAATTTAAAGGTAAATAGTTAAACAAATTGTTTTAAATGTATTCTTATTGCTGTGTTTATAATTCAAAAGAATTCTAATTTCCCTTACGTATTCTATTTAGCCTGCTGCATCGTTAGGAGAGATCCAACTCTGCCTATCATGCAATCCATACAGTAATCGCATTAAAACCACCGTTTGCAGGCTTAAGAATCTACAAGGAATCTCTTCAGATGCACGTAAGTTACATTTTATACCTTCCATCTCAACTACAAACTCTTGTGGTAGTTGTAGTAGTAAGTACATTGGTTTAATGGTATCATTTATTTATTTATTGTTCTATGTCCACAACGCATCCTGTGCTATAAGCTTTGCATGATAATTTATAAAACACGGTCGAACTTCTGTTTAACAAACTTTACGAATTTTTCGATTTTGCGAATTTTTTTGAGAAACCAAGAAAATTTTGGAAATTTCTTCGTCAAATAACTTCCAAATAGAGAAATGAATTTTCTATTTAACGAACTTTTCTTTGAGATCCACTTTTCCTATTTCCCAAAACATGTCAGAACATTTTAAACTTGTTAACGCATTTTATGGGGGGAAATGACCTTAAATTGATTTTCGAAGCCACTTAACTTTTAGAGAAAGCAGTAAAACCCCTTTCCCTTTTGTTTACATTTCAAACGACAAACTCAGACAAAATGAACGGATTTTACCCATAGCAATTAAACTTAAGAGCGCATGCGGTAATGTATGGTTAAAATTACTTTTATAATAAATGCAGTTATGATTTTATGCTTAAATTTTGCGTTTTTTAGTTGAAAATGTATGTAGCATGATAGTGTCACACTTTATAATGTTTTGCTATATTCTTGCTTTTCATGAAGATTTTTTTTTTATGGCTAAGATTTATAAAATGAATAGTAGATACTAGTTTACAAGATAAAGGTGTATCAATTGCTATTTTAATTGTGTCTAGGGTTTATGAATTTAAAATCTGGTTTGTGTTGTTTAAGTATTTTAAAAGGCGATTTTCTATTTAACGAATTTTCCATATAACGAACTTATTAACGGGATTTAGACGCTTCTTTAAATAGAGGTCCGACTATAGTTATTTTAAAATTCAACAAAATTAAGCGCACTTCTATTGGTTTTTCCGTAATCACCATATTTTTAGAATCCAGAAGGAGGCTATGCCTTATGCTCGCTACCGCTCGCCAACCTCGATGATTGTATCCTAATAATTGTTACTTATTAGCATAAAACAATATTATTCACTTGTTAAAACGTATTCAGCTTGCTTACGTTTTTGTCCCCACATCCAAACATTTCCCTTCTGATTCTATTAAGATCTATTTGTGAACGTAAATAAGTTTGCTTAGTAATTATTTTTTAAAACAACACTCAAAATTAAAAATATATTGCTATAACAAACTTGGTGAGTTTACAAGCGTAATTTCCGCTTACCAAAACAGGGTGAAATATTACATACAATTTATTCATATTTGCTAAGTTCTTAATCATTTAACGAATCGCTTTAACTATAATTTATAATAGTACATTGATGTAATTTTCACAGAAAAATAATAATTTTGAATTACTTTTTTAATTGCAATGCGAGAAAAAATAATTCCTGCTCGCACTGACCTAATGCTGATGTAAAATTTTCTCAGTGGTAGACAGATCATGGGTTAAGATCCCCTTTCCATCAGGCTAACCGTGGGAGATTTTCTATGTTTTCCTCTCCATGTAACGCAAATGCGGATTAGTCCCATCAAAAAGGCCTCCACGATGGCAAATTTTTCCCTATACTTGATCCAGTAGTTCCCGCGTCTCCTGGATTGTGTTCAGAATTACAAGGCTACGTAGTTGAACATAGGTAGTCGTAAACTTGGCTATTCAACGATGGTTATAAAATATAAAATCAAATTATAAATTATAAGTAAATGAATGAAAAAATATTAAAGATTTTTATTATGTAACTACATAAGATTAGGTTGAAAAAAACATTATACTATCATTTCATTCATTAAAATCATCATTCACCACATTTTATGAATGAAAAGACTAATAAATGTGAACCAATGAGTTAATTTAACTTTACTTGAATGGCATTGTAAAATATACTATTACTTCCTAGTAAAGGAAATAACATTAAATTAATAGTAGTTGATCTGAAAACATCTCAAATTTACGTATACAATTTTTCTCTAGATTCTAATCAACTAAATGACGTAAATATGACCACGTTTTGTTTTCACAGGCAGAAAATAATACGAATTGCTGCAATCGCATCATTTACCCACCTGTTCCACAACTTTATATTGTTTACTCATTTTTTACTTTAACCATATTTTGTCATTAGTGTCTTGCCCTTTATATAACTTCGTGTGGAGGAATTTTTTCGGTATTAATCTAATCTACCGCATATCGATTAATATTTAATAGGATTAAACAAATCAGGTTTCATAGTGTCGAGAATGTAATTAAGATTAGTTTATGTATCAAATTTGAATGTCAGTTCTCGCGGAAATAATATTACTGGCATTATATAAACACGCATAAAGAGAGTTAAAATACGAACACCTTGAATAACTTTTGATCTAATGATTGGTTGCTCGCTTAGTAGCATACAGCCTTGATAATTCGAAATGTAAATTGTAAATATGCAAAGTAATTAGTGGTTTAGTTTAACCAAAAGAGGTGTCGAAAACTTTAGGTTTTCAATGTTAATTTTATGTATGTCAGTATCTCTGGAACTATCGCTTCGCCATCTTTGGGACGAATTAAAATATTTTTGCACACAATTATAAAATTTGTTTAAAAAATAGTCTAAGGTTAAAACATCAACAAAAAAATCAGAATTTAAAAAAAAATACTTCTTTGATTTTATTATCATTAAACTATTTGTCCAATTTTATTCACTTTTCGGTATTTAAAGCAATGCAAATTATTTTTCAATCCTTATTAAACAAAATTATTAGTAAATATATTTTTATAAACAAGTTTTATAATTGAGTTCACTTAAAGAAGCTAAACGTTACTGTCAACAAGGGTTACTTTACTCGGTCTTAAACTTAAAAGTAAAAAGCTCGTGCACTTTAGTATTTGTTGGAAAATTATTTTGAAATTCGGCGTTGATTATTCTAAATTTATAGTGTCTAGTTTATACTTTTATCGCTTTCTCTTTCAGTAAAAATTTTAAACCCTGGTAGGAAAAAGTAACCCATACAACCCAGATAACTTAGTGCATCGCTTTTTTCAATTAATAACTATCTCTAACTTAAATTTCAGCGAACTTTTTCCCATTGTTAGAGATAAAACTAGCAAAATTAACTTGAGAACAATTTAAAATAATCTGTATATATTTTATAAAAATAATAAATAAAAATTAATAAACAAGTCAAGATTTTAGGATTCTCATTATAAAATTTCGTTACTGTTGTTACTTATGCCACTTTTATTTTATAACCGTCGTTGAACAGCTGACCCAATTTTTGGGTTTACGACTACTAATGATCAACTCCGTAGACTTGTAATTTTGACCCCATTCCAGAAGACAAGGGAACTCCTGGATCAAGTATTGGGAGAAATTTGCTTTTGTGCAGGACTTTTTGATGGAACTAACACGCATTTGAGTTACATGGATAGGAAGACCACGAGAAACTCCCACGGTTAGCATGACGGCAAGGGGACTTTAACCCATGATCCATCCACTTACTTACTTACTTATCCTCTACGTGCCTTTGGCACTTAAGGCCTCTAGCATATCCCTCCAACGCCTCCTGTCTTTAGCAATAGATCTTGCTTCCTCCCAGCCAGATATTCCACATTCTTTTAATTCGCCCAAAAACATGCGCTGGATGGTAAGTCTGGGTCTTCCTCTTGTTCTCTTACCATCAGGGGCCCATGTAAGCGCAACAGATGAAATTTTTTCTTTGGGCATTCTAAGGATATGTCCGAGCCAGCTCCATCTTCGTTTTTTAATTTCATCGATCCATCCACTACTGAGGATATTTCACGCCAGTACTGTGGTCGGTGTAAACCGGATGGGGAATTCATATCGACCAGCCATCGCTGGGATTCGAACCCAGTTCAGCTCATTCGAAGGCGAACGTTATATCCTCAAAGCAAACGCGGCTCTACTTATGCCACTTGCCAATATCAACAAGCCTATGAGAAACAAAGCGAATTTAAGGCAGGAGTGCGTCTCTTGTTTTTCAGTGGCGCCATCTATGGCCAAGAATATCATTTCAGCCCCACACACGTCACAACCCGTTTTACAGGGAGGACCCATTTATCCACAGATTGTAATTTTCACCTGTACCTGAGAACGATGAATCCCCGATTGAGTACCACACAGAGGTATTGATTTATTATAGGAACTTGGAAAACTTTGTGACCCCCAACAGATTTAGCGTGCACTAGTCGGCATTTATTATACGAGGATTCTTCGGCCAAATAGATTCGACCCTATAAAATTTTAGTTGGTAACATTTTACAGAAATAAAAAAAATAAGACAACATATTGTGGTACACTCTGTTTAAAGGCCGGTATAGCCTGGTTGGTAGGGCATTGGACTCTTGTTCGTGAGAAAGGGATTTCGAAACCAGCCGGCTGAAGAATCCTCGCGTATTAAATAGTCACTGGTGCACGTTAAATATGTCGGGGTCACTAAGTGCGCCAAATTTCCATAACAAATCAATACCTCTGGGGGTACTGATCCAAGAGTTCCCTTGTCTTCTGGATTGGATTCAAACTTACAAGGTTACGGAGTTATACATCGGTACTTAAATTTGGATAAGCTGTTCAACGACACACACAGTTGAAAGAAGATCAGACAAATAGCCTTCCTTTTTTTAATGTTCTTGTAACCCATGAAGATATTATTTTTCAAATCACTGTGTATCGCAAATCTTTTGCTATTTCTCTTCCATCACACGATCTTTCCTATCTTCAACCCAATCAAAAAATTGTAACATTCAATACCCTGGTCTTCAGAGCTCTTAACATTCATTATTCACTTAAACTTTTAAAATCAATTGCTTTAAATCCATCGAAAAAATTGTTAAAATTATGTCTAAACGTGTTTATAATTCTAAATATGTCAAATCCGGAACACGTAATTTAACTGTACTTCTGCTGTTTGTCTTTTTCTCCGAAAATTACTTTTCAAATATCAAACATTCTTTCACAACATAAATTCCAAGTTATCTCTTCTCCGAACAACAAAATTGCTCTTTCTAACCACAAGCAACTTTTTAATTGCTTCAAAAACTGGGAAATTTACAGAATTTTTTGTCAATGTAGACTTTTATAAACAGGGTTGGATAAAAAACAAGAACTCAAATCTTACCTCAAGCTACATCAAAATCTCCAATGTTCATCTATCGCAACACACTGGAGGACAAAGGGCCATAGGTTCGGTTTTTTGGTTTTGAAATCTGAGTGATTTGAGTTAGAGCTGTATTAAGCTCATACTATGATGCTGACTCTAAACATCGCAATTTCGACTTATGCAAAAAAAAAAAGCACCACCAAAATGTTAATGACTGCAATACTTCCGGTTCGGTGAACTAACTGCAGAATGTAAAGTTGACCGCTAATTTGTAAAAATGTTTTAGATCGCGATTAAAGTCTTTTACATCATCCTGACAGTAGCACTAATTTTGGACTTTGACAAAGATTAGTTTTTGAAGTGTATTTCTACAAGTACAATAGTTTTCATGATTCTCAATAACTCCATTTTTTTTCCAGTTCTATACGTTAAGGTGCAGCTATATCACGGCCGTAAGATGATAAAATGCAAGCGTACTGTACCGCAGTCCTCACCTTCTACGACTCAACAAGAGATTTTATTAGACGAGACCTTCAGCTTCGCTGTATCCGGAAGATTTTTCGACTCCTGCAGCTTCACTTTCTCAGTGATGGTAGCTGGATCCAGCCCTCTGGTCAAGGATACCTACCATGGCCAAGTGGTCATCGGTCCTTTCATGTATGCAAGGGGCGAGCAATTGCAGCACTGGCAGGAAATGCTGACCAATCCAAGAAATATGGTAATGAGATGGCATGGCCTGGAGGCCGTCAAGAAAAATTGATGCTGATTAGATAATACCGAATTGCCATTGAAGTATGTGACTATAATGTTCCATAGCTGTTGACGTTTGCTGTTTACGATGATCTGAAAAATTATAGCTAAATAGTCCTTTTTTCTTTTTACGGTAGATCTGGAGGAAATGTAAAATATTTCAAATTATTCGTATTTAGAATTCAAAAATAAACTGATGATTGTTATCAAATCTAGTCGACAGTTTCTTTTGAAACGCATAAAATATAAGGCTGCTGCCAAATCAGAATGGCAAATATAGCAGACTTTAGATCAGAGATATAGCAGACTTTATTTGAAAAGTTCTTACCTTTTTCTGGCAAAACTAATACAAATGCGTGAGATGGCATTTTCAGAGAAAAAAATTATTTGCCTCTTTTACGATTTTAAAAAATATCCTAGTTTTTACGTAGTTTATTTTAAGAAAAAAAAATTTTTTTTTTTTTTTTTTGATCAGCCACATTGTTTTATACAAAAATACAATTTAATTCAAAAAAATTTATGAATGGATAAATATATACCATAAACTACCTGTCTAAAAAATTACTCTTTTAAATACTTGAAAGAAGTAGCAAGAAGTTTTACATAGTATTATTCTCAATTTTTAAAAAAAAAAAAATCTTTATTTCTAACTTTTTGCAGGTATTACACTGTAGAATGATACTGTAGTACATAAAAAAGTCTAAAAATGAAAAATTCAAGATCACGAGGAAATAAGATTCTCAAGTTAAGCTTACATTTATTGTAAAATATCTTATAGAGGATTTTGAATCGTAACAACCAAATACATCCTACCTATAAGCCGATAGATATCAGATATTTTTCTCAAAATCCTAGCTTAATCCAGCTTATCCTAGTTCCATTACAAAGAATTAGTAACTAGTTATAAAAAGGGAAATCGTTTTAAGTAATTACTAAAAATAGATATATTTAACTTGCTAAATTCTAACACAGATTTTATTTATTATCTCAGCCTTTAAAGAAATAATACAATTTTTAAAACATTTAGCCGATTGAAATTAAATGAAGAATATAAAACGAAAATCTGCAACAAAAAGTAACTCGTGTGCTTTATTAATTACCGATGAATTTTAATGTACTCGTAGTACAGGCTGATGCAGAGTTATTGTTTAAAAATTTACAGGAAGGTTAGGAACAGGAGAACAAACATAAACCTTAAAAGAATATAAGGATTGCAATACAGGATGCTCATTCCCACAAAGCCAGAGACTAAAAAATGCGTGACAGATCACAAAAAGTAATAAAAGAATAAACAAAAAGACGAGTTTATACGACAATTTTGTTTTGATATAGGTTCTGAAGTTGCGATCAGCAACTGTAATAAGCATCTCACAATAACGATGCATCGATTAATGTACGTTCCCAAGAACATGCTATTTTGAATGAATGGTTTGCGGGCAAATAGCGTGTCTGCATTGCGTTTGCTACTATATTTCCCTCTATGGTTCTTGGTTAATCACGTTCATGTTCCTGACGTACTTATATTTTTTAAACAATAATTTTGAAACACTTCGTAGAAAACTCATGTGTGTAAGATTTGTCGTCTACTTCGCTATAGTTTTGAAAAAAGAGATTTAAATAAATTAATTTAAAGGCAAAATCGAATTTTTTTTCTAATTTAATAAGTTATTTTAAGTGTCGTTAGATTTATCGGTCTTTTCACTGTTTATATTCGCTTTGTTAATTCATTTTGACGAAATTTATCGCGCAAAATTTTATCTCTTGTCTAAAGCATAGGCATGAGAGTAATTGTTCAAAGCAAGTCTGCTTTACTAATTGTCAAATAAATTTAAGTCTACTAACTAGCCTTCATATAGTTCGGAAAGGTATTGAATACATTTATAATATTATAACGTATACTTTGATGATAAATATCTTTTCATTCAAGGTAGACTTGACAAATTTGTTTTTTTGCAATCTCTTGTGAAAGAAAAAATAATTATTTATAAAATATCAATATCAAAATGATTGACAAGAAATAGTTGGTGTTCTCTTTTTCATGCAACTAAGTCATAAGAATGTACGGTTAATTATGATTCATTTGATTGATTCTCTAATAACAAAACAAGAGAAAATTCTTCGAATTAAATTTTACTGAAAATATTTAGGACTAATCCAAGCTAATGCCCTGCAAACGTCAACAGCTGGAATTGAAATTGATTTAACTTATTCAATCATGCGTTACTTAAAAAAATGGCGTGGTAGCTATTTAAAATTATTTAGTTTATTTTCGGTTTAAAAAAAAAAGATCGCAGTTTTGAAGGTCTGAAAAATTTTCTTACATTTTTTTAGTTATATTGAAATACATTTTTTATTGAAAAATTGTAAATAAGTAAGAAAATAACTATTAAAGTACCAAAATTAAAACACTTACTTATTGCTTTTTCCCCGGATTGTTTTAAACATCAAAGCTTTTTCTTTACATGATTCGACTCAATCGAATCTCGTTAAATGTACAGATATCAACTGTTTTCCGTAGTTTGTAGTATCTGTAAATCAAAATTAAAAAAAATTGATAAATAAACTACAGAGTTTTAAAACCACATTTGATTGAATTAAGAAAATTTTAAAAAGTCACTCAGTATCTTGTATAAATTATTTTTAACAATCGTTGATATTCAATCTCGACTTATAACTGATACTTAACAAATAATTAAAACAGTTATCATTGTAAAAGTGGTGTGTTTTTTTACCGAAAAGAGTATTTTTACCTTCGCCTGGAGATTAAAAGGCAGCTTTTTGTTTCTATCTCATTATATTATGTAAAATAAAACTTTATAAAATTAAAATCTTTCAAAAAAATTTTGTCTTTTTTATTTATTTCTTAAAATATACTCTTCTGCGACAAACGGTATAGCAAAAATAATTTACAAGGATCACTCAATCAAAAAAGAGAATTCTTAAAGATCCAGAAACGAACCGTAAGAATTAGTGAGTAATTTGTATACTCACCACTCATCAAAAAGGTGTATTTTTAGAACTTTAAATTCAAATCTTATGAACTGGTGCGAATTAGGAACTGCTACTTGCACTGAGAAAGATTATATACGCTGTTTTTAAAGGTAGAAAACGACGAATCAAAATTAATCTAGTAATTACTAATCAAAAAGGCGTATTCTTAAAAATCTTTGTTTGATCCTAAGGAACTGGTGCAAATTGAGATCTGATACTTGCACTGGGAATAATTATACAGGTTATTTTCAAAGATAACAAAAGCCAAATCAAAATCAATCTTTTAATTACTAATCGAAAAAGAGAATTCTTAAAAATCTATTTTCAAACCTTAGAGACTGGTGCGAATTGGTAACTAATACTTTTACTGAGAGAGAATATATGTGTTGTTTTCAAAGAATGAAGATAATTTATTTTGTGTAATATCTGATACATCAGATAATTCATTGTTGTGTGATACATTTGTCTTGCTTTTTGTGTAAGTGATCTTCCATTTCATAATAATAATAATAATACATAAATGCATATAGTTTCGTACATTTGTTCATAGATATAAGAAAGTTATGTAATTTGCGAAAATTAATTCTTGTGAGAAAATAGTATGTATTGAATACTTTAATGTCTTTTTTTATACTAAGATGGGGTTGCTGCTAGATTTAGAGGTGAAAACGGTATAAAAGCTGGTCTTTGGTAAACACCGTTCGTAAAAGAGGTTTAACTTAATCCACAACAATTTTTCTCCGTTATTTTAATTTATTTAAGTTTTCCAAAGATAAACCATTATCCTCTATAGTCTCTTACTTGTACAAATACAATGTCACAACTTTTTCGAATCGCCAATTAACTGGGATAAGTAATCTAACTTTTAATTACAAATGTTATTTTATCTAATTCTTCACGGAAAATTAATAAAACATATAATGTATGCAATATATTATCATATACGTGTAATAAAGTGTGATATATAATATAGTAAAATATAATATAAAAATAATAAAAGAATTATTGATACATTCATACAGTTATCAATATTCTACAGTTTGGCACAAAAAGTGTTTGAAATATAATGAAACATTATATGATATTTTAACTCTTATAGAGAATTGAATAAGCAATAAAGTAAGTTAAATGAACAAGTATATGTAAGTTAAATAAATATGTATCAAAACTACCTATAAAATTGTATGCCTTTTATATCAGTTACTTATAAGGGAAAATATTTCTTGAACAGGTGCATAATACAAAAGATATCAAAACTACACAACAAAACATAGATATCACAATTTCAAGAGATTTTTATCGCAAATGTAAAAAGGCATCAATTAATGAATAACATGATCTAGAAATAAATATCATGATTTTAAAAAACTCTTATAAATTCCCAAAATTAGATATACATTGTCAATAATTTAAAAACTAATCACTTTAAATAGCTTCAAAAGTTTCGAAATTTATTGGAATCAACGTATAACCCCTAATTAAAAGTAAAATAATAAAGTAAAACTATAATTAACCCTTTCACATTATAAATAAAGCAAGAAAAAGAATTGTATTACAAGTATAATTCTAACACCTGTAAATTCTAATATTGTAGAAATTTTAAGTATTTTTCAAAGTTAATCGCAAATGTTAAATATTTTTGAAATTAATCGCACTTGAGGAAGTTAAAGTAAAGAATAAAAATGTTCATTTATTTGAAAATTGGAAATTTAAATTACTTCTCTTAAAATTATTTATTAACTTAAATTTCAGTAAAATACTACTGTTAAAAACAAAATAGCACTTATCTATTCTAGTATTAGGAAACTAAAATTTATGTATTGACTAGTCAAAGTTCGTTTTTTTTTTTTTTCCCCAAATTTATCAAACGCGCATTTTCGTATAAAATTGCTCTACTACAAAATTATCTCAATCTTGCTCCAATTCCTCATGAATGTAGCTCAAACTGTTCCAAAAAGAATGCAGCTCAAAATGCTTTCAAAAATTTCTTCAAAATATCTACTTTAAAACAATACAATAATTCTCACAAAGCTTCAAAACAATAATTTTTATAAAGCGGCTCGAAACTTACGTTAAAAAAATTATTTTTGTTTCAAAAGTGAGAGAAAAGTGCCAATTTTAAATAAACTTTTTTTCGTTGAAATTCCACGTCGAGAAAAACGAGGCTAAAAGAAAACTGTTTCAGAGCACCAAACACTCAACTGTAAAATTTCAATTCCAAAATAATTACAAATTAAAAAATATCAACAAAAAAAAATACTTTTATAATTTTTGAAAAAAGAAATTTAAATTACAGCAATTTTAAAAAAATTACTTGTCAATCAAGAATATTTTTTATTTGCATACTATATTTTCATAAAATATGACATGAGAGAGTGTTTTTTTTTTTTCGTATAATTTTTACGAATAGAACCTTTAATTAAATCTTACCCTTTTTCAAAATTTTACTTCTTATGAGAAAAAAAATCTGGCAGCTACCCTAGTGTTGTTTAGAAATATACTTATTGTTTATGCTTGTTGTTTTTGTTATTGCTGTTGTATAAAAGTACGCTAATTGTTTAGAGTGTCGTTGATGTTTTTTCACAGCGTTCTCATTATGTACTGCACTGTATTTGAAACCTTTAATATCTTGTTTCTTAAACCATTTAAAAAGCTTATTGTGAAACAACAAGGCCGCGTGAAAATACGTTCCATAGATTTATCAAAAAATCAGCAAACTCTAATTCATAATATAAATGCTGTTTGAATTTTTTTTTCTGGTGCATTGAATGTAATATTTAACAGAAATACATTACAACGCTAAATAAATTTCTATTTTATTTGAAATATGCTTAAAAAAATTAAGGAAAATCAAAATATAAGTCTAAACGAGCAAAAATTTCCTTCTAAAAATTTTGAGAAGGGAGAGCCCATTTTTTTCTGGAAAGCATTGATTAACGTAGAATTAATTCAATTAAATTAACTACATAATAAACGATTACGATAATAACTATAAACGAAATAATGATTCAATAGCGTAATATCCAAATTGAAGAAGAAATTTTGATCTTGTTCTTATATTAGAGTTAAAACACAATTCAAAAATTAGACAAAAATGGCCTACTATTTAAATTAATTTCAAATTGGACTGAACAGTTTATATAGTTTTCCATTACTATTAAAAAAAATTCCAAACTGAACAGTATTTGCAAGTTATTGTTTCACAATAAGTTTGGTATTTGTTCTTTTTAGCATGCCTTTAAACATTTATTCTTTTAATTATTTCAAATGTGTTCACGTTTCTGTTAGTCGTAATTATATTCCATGAAACATTGTTTTCCAGCATCGTTTGAAAAAAACGTTTGAAGAGTTAAAAAAAAAAAAATTTCTCTCCATCTAACTTTAGTTAACGAAACAAAATTAAAAGAGTCTTGGTAACTTTATTATGATTTGGGAGAAAACTAATTAGTGTAGCTTATTTAATTATCTTTTTTATGACTCAGCAAAAAAAAATTAAACATTTAAATGTAGCATACTTCGATTTAATTTTAATATTAAAACTACAAATAACATTATTTACAAAGCTACTTAACAATGTTAGGGTTAATTAATGTACTATTTGTAATTATTTGCACATACTTTTACTGATTTATTTGCTCAAAAAATTGACTCTAAAAATTAAATATTAGGCCACATGTTATAGATATTAAGTTAAATACATTAACTTACAATATTACTTTAATATTACAGCATGTGTATTTTGTTTTTAAAAAAAAAATTTTTTTTTGAACAATACAAATAATTGGTTTCGCAAATAATTTCTTTGATATCTGTAAGTATCTTATGAAGTTTTGTAGTCCGACAAAAAAATATTTAACGCGTATTTTTCTTCCTCAATAAATAAAAGGGAAATAAAAAAATTTAATCAAATTCTGATATATCGATTTTTTTTCGATCTTTCACATATACTATAACAGAATAAAATATTCCAACAAAAATTGTTATTAAAATGATTTAAAAGATAAAATAGAAGCAAGCTTTTTTTTCGCTATTAAACAGCACAAAAAATCATTTCTCTTAGTAAAAGCATGTTAGAAAAATGTAATTAATACATAAATTGGAATTGAATTTCGTTCTTACTTTCCATGAGTAAATATTATTCTTAGAATATAAAATGCACATTGTTAACTAAATCGAGTATTTTTTGCAGCTGAAACTTTCAAAAATATTCAATAAAAAATATGTACAATAAAAAATATGCTCTTTTCAAATGATTAAACAAAAAGGACGATAGAAAAAGGAATCATTAAAATTCAAAACGACAATATTCATTTTCATGAACATATTCCATCATCAAAAAAATCTCATTAATTATTCCTTACATTTCAAATTCAATGTTCTTTGCTTCCCCAAACGATATTCTACGGAATCTCTCTTGTTCTTTATTTCCCCCATTTGCTTAAAATTGAATTTCTCCTTGTCATATTTACTTTCTTGTCATGCAATGCATTAATAGATGTCATCTTAGTAATGTAATTACTCTATGTTCATTTTAATTTTCATCCCTATTTGTTTGTTGTGTTCTTTTCTGTCATTTTGCAGTACATATCATGTGTTATAAGCAAATGTTGAAGTATTTTGTGAGATTGAAATTCTAAATAAAAGTGTATTTGTGTTATCAAATTTTCTTCTCTCATTTTGTATTTCTAAACTATTTTTTAAATATGTCACTCTTAAAGTAGGTGACGTTTTTATAACATGTTAGATTTAAACCATGCCTATAACGTTGATATCAGGAATTATATTCTATTCACTTTAGAAATTGTAGTCTCACACAAATAAAAAATTATTTTCGAAACATAAAAAATAAACGTAATATGCATTTTACGACAAAACAATCGTAATACAGATATCTAGATGATTATGGGTTCTGAGATACAATATTTTAGAACATTTTCAATGTTGGTATTTGTTAAAATTATGTATAGTAATGCATACAAATTAAACAATTCATAATAATTTTTATAAAAACAGAATCAGCAAATTTTCATACGTTTTGAAAAGTTTAGGAAATGTACCTCATTGTTAGAATGCTATATAATTTGCTCAGAGTAACATTCCATTGCTTCCTATCTTTTTTTTTTAATACCTGACCACGAACATGAATAGTAAAAAAAAAAGAAAAAAACATCGGAAAGTTCATAATATAGCCGATAGTTACTTCCTCATCAGTCCTCGCACTTCTCAATATCTAGATCAGGGGTTTCCAGCTTACATGAGGCCGGGGGCCGCAATTAATAACACCAGTCAAATGGCGGACAGCAACTTTATCAAAATTTTATATAGGACTCTTTTATGTTTGGAGGAGCTTTACTGTCAGATTTGTATCAAGTTGTACAAAAGAAAAGTATTTAATTACAAATTAAAATAACAAGTAGATTTTTACCTGAGAAATAAATTTTTTTGCACCGTCGGCATGTTAAATTTCACAGAAACGAAGAAACTAGTTTTTTAAAGAAAGAAAGGTATTTTGAACTCGTATAAATTTTTTACAAAAATTGTCAGCAAAAAAATAACTAATATATTTTAGTTCGAGAGCCACAAAAAAGAGGCATCGCGGGCCGGATGTGGCCCGTGGGCCGTCAGTTGGTAACCACTAATCTAGATGATGACGTATCTCCATGGAGAGCTCCACGGGTAAGCAGGGATGTGTTCATAGGCTTGTTTCTTTTGTTACACATGGTGTAGCATGGCAATCATGCCCAGGCAGAGGCAACTTTCAATCCTTCACACTCCAGTTGTACATTGATCTTTTCATTATGTGAAATAGCATCTCTTTCTTCATCCTCATAGTACAAATGCTTTGACGATGGAGCATTGCATTGTCGTCAGTTATCTCTCTACATGTTTCCATCATTCTACCAGATGTTTCCATCATTCGCATCAGAGCTTCCTTAATTGTCTAATCAGTTCAAAATACCTAATCAGACTTTATTGAAATGTCTGACTATTAAAAAAATCCAAAGAACTGTGAATGGCATGGATGGTTCTAAGCTGCACCTATTTTGTTACAACTTTGGAAAGTTGGCATAAAAGGATGTCCAGCTGCCAAAAAAAAAAAAACGGTAGAATATTTTTTTTTTGTAATTGCAAGATTAAGGATCCAGTTTCAAATTCTCTCTTCTTTTATGAATTGCTTGATTAAACTGGCCATTGAAAAGTACTGCACGACAACTTAATGTAAGTCCACGCCCTTTAAGGTTGCGCAGGCGTTCCTGTATTTTACTGAAACTGTTCTCAATAGTTCCTTTTCTTCAACGTCAAAATTTGTTCCCCAGAGTTAGTTTTCGATTATTCAGATAAATTCACTGAGCTTGAAAAAAAATTTTAAAACTTTATTAAGACAAAAAAGGAATTTAGAGATCATAAAAATTTCGAAACAGCATTTGACATTTACTCACACAAAAAAAGGTACTTCTAGATATTCGATCTCGCTCTGCTAACCTTCATTTCCTCCAGTCGCTTGAATGCTAGTACTGTCCACTCTTTACTCTTATTTTAATAATAGACAACGAAGTCTTCAAATTCCATACAAATCTTTAAAAAAATCAACCGTGAAATAAGCTAATTGAACTAACGACATACAAAAAATTTAAAACGATTTCCCGTTAAAAACACAAGCACATAAAAAACGAAAACGTTAAAAGAAACAAGCAGTCGTCATGGTAAAGTATTAAATGACGTTGACTAACTCCCAGGTTCTCTCTCCTTCTTTAATATAGGTTTAAAGTTTTATAATGTTACGCCAATGAATAACCAATATAATAGCTTATATAATTGAGTTACAATCAAAGTATTCGCCTCTCTCGTTACAGCAGTTTCTAATTTTTTTTTCTTTTTATTTAAGAGATCCTTAAACAAATGGTTATTCTCTTTATTTGGGGCATCTCCAGAGAAAGAATTTTTAACTTAATAGATCTCGATCTGAGAAAACCATGAAATGAAAACTACAAACACGTGAAAATAATTCTATAGATTAAACCTTCACCCAGTTTCAGCATTCGTGCTATTCATGTTCATGACATAGAAGGAAAATGCATTGTACATGATGTGAAAGGAAAGAAAAATAAAACCTTCACAGAAAAAAAATTCTCGAATACTGTATGTATCTTCAAAAATGATAATCGTCATTCATCAAAAACAATTCTTTCGTCTGCGCAAGTGCTGCAAATTTAAACTACAAATAAAATACGTACTGTTTTAATTATTGTTTAATACTGAACTTTCCTTGATTCAGGGTGGCCACGAACTTTAAAAAAATTCTGATTTCTCCAGACGACTAATTTTATCGAATTTCCCTGACTATATAATTGGGGACATAAATTTTATTAATTATTTTTCAAGTATACCTTATTCTTATACATAAAATATATTGCAAAATACTTTTATACGTGCTATTAGAATTGTATTAATTTTAGAAAGTTATTACGAGAACAATTTTTTAAGAAAACAATCTTGTACTTTAATACACAGCGCGCAAAATGTAAACGGACCACCCTGAATAACTTTGATTTCATAATCGAATCTTCACGTTCTATTACTTATTCTTGATGGTTCCAGGGGTGACCTCAAACATACTAATTAGTTAGTGCAGATGATATTTTACGTTACGAAATCAGACACAAAACGGACTTTCACTGAATAAACAAACCTTTTTTTTTCAGACGTTCAAATTTCTGACCCCCAATATGTAGGAAAGAGCCGCAATCTGGAAAATAGGGTCCAAATAGTTTGGTCAAGGAGAAAAATTAGGACCCCTTAATGTCAATTTTACTTTTTGCATAATTCGCCATATCTCGAAAACATTTTAAGAGAATTGAAAAATTTTTGCACTCAAATAATAAAATTCCTTTATAATTCGATGCAAAAAAATAACTTTTAGGAAAAATGTTTGGAAAAATCGAAAAAATGTTTCAATTGTAAGGTATACAATTTTTACATCATTTTAAAGATGAAATATGCATCTGAGTAATCGAAATTTTAAAAAGTCGTATTTTTTTAATTCGATTTCTCCGATTCGACTGATTTTACTCAAATTTTGTGTTTTGTCAAGTAAAATTACATTCTTTAAAAAGATGTAAAAAATTGTATACTTTACAATTAAGAAATTTTCAGGCTATCATTAAATAATAAATATTTACTAAAAGTTGTTTTTTGCATAAAATTATCTTCATATAAATTAATTTTATAATTGTAGACAAAATTATTTTAATTTACTTAAAAGTTTCTCGAGATATGGCAAAATGAACAGAAAGTAAAAATAACATAAAAGAGTCCAAACTTTAGCAATAATATACGGGTAATAACAGTAAAGGGTCCAAACTTTAACATTAATATACGGGTAATAACATTAAAGGGTTCAAACTTTAACATTAATATACGGGTAATAACATTAAAGGGTCCAAACTTTAACATTAATATACGGGTAATAACATTAAAGGGTCCAAACTTAAGTCAGTTTTCTTGACCAAACTATTGGGACCATATTTCCCAGGATAGCGGCTACCCCCTATATTTTGGGGATCAGATATCCGAATCCATTTTAAAAAATTTATAAAAAGGTGTGTTTATTCAGATCAAATAGGTTTTTATGTCTGATTACGTAACTTAAAATACACGAATGATTTGCACGAACATATTTGAAGTCCCCTCCTTAAGACATTAAAATTGAGTCCAAGAACGTGAAGATCTGATCATAAAATCAAAAATTATTCAAAATTATCCCCGTTTTTTTGTAAACTTGTACATGTTATTTTACATATTATATTAATTTTTTAATTCCTTCTTGAGATAGTTAAATAACTGCTAAAAAACTCAATTGTTTATAGCTATTTGAAAATACAGGTTTTAGACAAATTCAGTAAATGTATTTGGATTCAAAAATTTATATTTTTAATTTCGTTGCTACAGTTAGGGAATTTCAACTCATGTGTTGTTATACAATTATATCACTTGCCTGATTGCTAATACCTCGGATAGCTGGAGGGGGCAAAAATAGTTAATTCAGGTGATCAAAAAAAATTTGAAGTTTTAGATTATTAAAATTTAAATATTGATAATATTTTTTAAAACAAAGTAAAAATACTTCGTTTTAAATAATATATTTTTTACTACATAATACTTTTTGCTCATACTTATATAAAATGGAATTAAAATATGGATTTGGATTTTTGTATACTTGCAATATTTTTATAATTCATGGTTTTTTCTTGTTCGGCAGAAAAGAAACCATTTTATGTTTACCCGTTACTTAAGCTGCACGTTGATAAAATAAATGCAACACTAAAAAGAGCTGATCTGATATATGACTTACAAAGATTCTGATATACAATTGTATAAGAAATTAAAAACAGACTCACCCACAATATCTAATTCATCCAGTGCAGAAATTCATAATTAGACAGGCAAAAATCTTCAGATCTTCACTGCTTAACTACATACATGTTTCATTACTTAGTTACATAAATGTTTTTCTTTGCTTAGCTTCATACATTCTTCATTGCTTAGCTACGTTTTTTTTTTTTTTTTTTTTTTTTTTTTTTTTTTTTTTTTTTTTTTTTTTTTTTTTTTTNTTTTTTTTTTTTTTTGCTTAGTTACATTTACATGTTTTTAAACAGTTTCAAAAGGAATGAGACTTTCACGAACAATCACATAATTTTTTTTCTAATAACTTAAATTAATTTTAAGGTATTTTATGAAAAGTTCCTCGTTAATGCTATGTTCCTCCAAGCTATACTAGTAAAAGAAGCTTGTAATATATCTAGTATTTTCGACAGTAAATCAGCCACTTACAGGGGTGGATTAAGCGTACACAGGGCCCCTAGGCCATTCAAATTTTAGGGGTCCGTAGATTACATTTTTTTCTTGTATATGTTTTATTTATTCAAATATAAAAGTATTTATATAGATTTTTATTTAAAAAAGCATATGTAAAATAAAAATAAATAATAATAAATTAAATTTCACATTATTTTATTATATTAGAACTAAAAAATAATCATAACATTTTGAAAAGTCATTATTTTTCTTAATTTTTTAAAAAATTTTCAAAAAATCCATTTTAAAAGGGCCCCTAATCATTGGGGGTCCCAGGCCATGACCTAGTCTGGCCTAATGGGTAATTCAGCCCTGGTCACTTATTAAATATAACCAAAATAAATATTCCTTTAAAACCCTATTCCTCACTTTCCTTATTCCATTAAATTTATTAATATATTATTCTTACATTACACATTACACAAATCCTATTCACATGCAATTTTGTATCACCTCTTAAATTCCATTTTTTAACATTTATTAGTATTAAATAGAAGATAACAAAAATACAACTTAACTAAAAAGTACATAACCCTTTTAAAGAGTGCAAAAATTGCAATGTTAATAGCTGAGTAAAGAAAACAATTTTTAATGTAGTGAAGATAGATCATAATTGAATAGAGAAACAGTTAAAAAAAAAATAGATTTTAACTGATACAGGCATTCATATTTTAATACATAATGTATGTTTTTAATGAGAAATTAAAAAATAAGTAGTTTCGATTTAGTCTAGTTACATAAGACAAAAATCTAGTGAAAATTAAATTAAATCCCTTTTCTTATAAGGTTAGGAGTCGATAAAAATTCAAGATGCATGAATTTTTTCACAGACAAAAAAACTATTTTCTACAGAAATTGAAAATTACCAAATTTAATTTTTTTTTTTTACTTTTTTCAGAATTTTAAAATTTTCTTAACTTTTATGATAAATCAAAAAAAAATCTTAATTTTTCTGTGTTAGTTATTTTTTAAATATTTACTGAATCAAGGTAAAATTACCTGATTTGCATATTATTAAGTCATCCAGGTAACTAAATATCTTGCTTCAATTACCTATTAATTTTAATGAGCAAAAGGGCATATTTTAGTACAATTAAACTTTAATTAAGCTTTTTACAGAATTAATAAGATTCACAAAAAATTACATAAAAATTTAGGTCATAGTTTATGTCAGATTCTACAGCAGTTCACTATTGAAAGGAATTACTTAACTAAAAAACCAATATTTTTTTAAAGAAAAAATTTAATGCATATTAAAATATTTTTAAAGCAACTTTTAAGTTATAGCTAAAAGAATTTAAAAAGGAATTTTACATTATTAAAATCTAAGCTTTTCTTTTCTCCTTTTTAAGTGTTTCAGGATAAATAGAAAAATAGTAAAATCAAGAAATTAAATAGGAAATAAAAAAATTGTCCAAAAAACTTTATTATTTTATAAATAATACAGTTTTTATAATCATTATTATTTACATTTGATTAATAAAAAATGTATAGATGAAAGTGGTGCATAAATTAAGATAACAGTTTATGATAAACAATGGTGTATAAAAAAAGAAAAAAAAATAATTAAAAAAAAACAGTTTAAATTTAAACAGCCTAAAAATTAAATATATTATGAAAATCACATTATGTTAAAGCAAAGAAAAATCTTGACAAAAGGAAGAAAGTAAAATACAATGTTAAAAGAGTTAGTATGATTTTATTTTAATGATTTATACAAATAAAACATTGATGAATAACTTTACAGAACTTTATAGCGCCCTCTGTTGATGGGTTGATACGAATGTTGCTGAAAAAATACGAAGAAAAAGTTTCATACATTTGCAAAACACTACATAACATTAAAATGAAAATATTTTTAAAAGATATTAAATTTTTAACAAATACAATCTAAAGAAAGAAAATGAATATTTCATTTAAGAAAGTAAATTTAACTTTAAAACATCCAGCAGTACACGTAAAGCTTGTGAGTTCGAGGCATTTGCCAGTAATAACTGTCTGTATCCTTAAGAAATTAAATTGAACGACAGATTTAATTAATGACACAAGGTCCAGATTTGCTTCTACAGGCATCAAAGAAGCTGATAGTCATCACTTTTTCTTTCTTAATAATGTGGTAAGCAGTTGTGATTTAAGCCTACACAGAGATAAACATAAACTAAAATATGATTTTCTTAATTCTGCTGCAGGGAATGAAAAAGTTTAAAGGATGATAAGTAATCAATCACTTGTAAACATAATCTATGATTGCATTTAATCAATTTCTTGTAATTTTAATTACACGTCATGATGTAATCATAAATAAGTTAATTATATGTTCAATAAATAAAAAAAAAAACATTAAATAAGTTATTTATTAAAATTGTGACTAATTAAATAAATCTGTAAAATAAAATATTAAACAATGTGAGTATTGCTATTATTAATTAGCATTTTATATTACATAACACAAGCATGTGACCCAACTAGTAAAAAAATTCTAAAACAGAATGGTAATCTGTAAGCATATTAATGAGTTAGGCCACAAGCTTAAATAGCATACCAGCTTTTTTTTTCTTTTTTAATTATTGTGAAAAACAAAATCTTTTTTGTCTCAAATATCACTGAATTCATTAAAAATACTAAAAACTAAGTCATATTATTAGATTTATTCATAGTAGCTTGTAATTTATAAACAAAATATTAACAACTTAGTTCCTTCAATTTTAGATAAATAAATCAAAAAAATATACATATAAAAATATTAATTTCAATACAATAAATAGTTAAAACTAAGTTGAACAGATAGAAAAAAAAATTATTGTAATATTAAAAAAAAAGACCAATTAAAAATGCAAAAAAGGTTGACTTTTTGCTATAAAAATGAATAAAGCAAAACAAGGTAGGGGGAGAAGCACAAAGAATAATGCATAAACAGACATACAATTTCGTGCAGAATCAATATCAAAATGAAGAATGAAAGAGGGAAACAAGGAGATGTAGAAGAATTATAAACAAGTTACAAGAAGGAAAATAGTAGGCTAATCCATAGGGGAAAGGAACAAGCTTTATCTTGATTGTCAGATAAAACAATGATGAGAAACAGATGAGATGAAACCCCAGGTGTTTCAAGAAGTAGAAATTTAAAGAAAATAGATATGTAAAACAATTGGAAAGGATGGGGTACTATAAAAGTCATTAAATAAATTTATCAGAATTTTTTAAATTATAAAAGATTACCAGAATTATAGAACAGAGTTTAATTTTTAGATTCTACAGCATGAAATCTAGGTTATATTTAATAAAATATAAAACTTAATATTATTACAAAAATACTGTTTGTGAAATAACAATAGAAGAAATTTTTTTACCATTTTTACAAGTTCTTCTTTAATTAGCCTAATAAACTCAGCCCTGGCTTTAGATACAGCTAATTCATTTGTACTTTCAATAGCTAAATACAGCTTACGATCCCCTTCCTTTGGTTCTTTTCCATTTGGATAATAAGTTCCCCTAACTGTAATACCAGCTTCAGAGTATTCACTAATCTGGGCAAGAGCTTCCTAAAAGTCAAAATCAAATATTTAATAATAAGAATTGCTAACCATTAAAAATAAATATAATTTTTTCAATAAATAGTTTTGAAATAAATAATTAAAATGAATAAAGAATTAATTAATCCATTAAAATTTCTGCAAGAGCCAAAGCAAAGGGTTGACAGGATATTAAAGGCATTACATATTTCTGAGCCGTTTAATTTTACTCAATTCTTACATTTATATTCAATCATCAAAGCCTTTTCTAGCCATTAACCTTTTGACACAGATGGCCTACAATTGTCCCATATATATATTTGACACACTAATTATAAGCAAAAATATATCTTGGTATTTTTTTAGTTATAAAAAACAGTCTAATATTTACTAAAAAAAATGTGTTATATTGTCGGAATTATTTTTGTATTAAAATATAAAATCGAAAAAAATAGTAGTTTAAAAAAATTTTTTCATTTATATACAAAAATCAATAATTAATTATCAATAATTGATTTTGAAAATTAAAGAAAATTCAATGATGAATATCTGTTTTTTTAGATCTAAGTGAGGGCAAATTTGAAAAATTGTTTGGAAGATTTTACCTTGAATGTAGAAAAAGACCACAGTGTTTCATACTGCATTTCATAACCATAAATTATTAAAATGTTAAATATAATATATTTCACTTATTTTGACCTAAATAAATACAAAATAAAGAAAAAAGTTTGAAAAATATGCATATAGATGCTTCTTCATATAGATGCAAACAAGCAGAAATAAAATTCTAAAAACTTTATAAAACCTCTTATTAAAACTCATAACACATTAAACATAAAAATTAAAGCTCATTACAAGTTTGCCATATATTTGTAATGTTTATTTTTCACCATATAATTTCAAACTTGATGTTCCTTATTCAATAGATTGTTTTAATTTTTGATAAATCACCCAATAATGGATATCTGGCTTTACTGAAAGACTAATGCTTTCCCATCACTATTTAACAAAAATTTGATCATTAACTTACTTTAGATGTAACTTTCCACCTGGCTTGCTGGGGAAAGTCGTTAATTTCCAATTCTTCTTCGTACTTTCGGAAGGTCTCTACAGCAGGTTCATCTTCTTTATCCTCCTCGTCTGCTTTAGGTTGGTAGTTGAGTTTTGCATGTAGTTTCTCAGCTCTTTGCTCTGCCAGAGTTTTAGCTTGTAATGCAGGCTGGAAAATTCAAATAAAATATTAAATTTAAACAACTATTCTTTTCAACTGTATATTTTACCAGCTTTTTCTATGGTTTTAAGGACATTCACTGAACAGATTAAAATACTTTTAAAACAAGATGATTTGGAATCAACATTAGGTACCTTTTGAAAATAAAGGGAAAAAACTATGGAAAATTAATGATGATGCTGTGCATGCGTCTTAGATAAATTATAATTTTGATGGGATAAAGGTTCCAGCAAACTTCAAATTACTGTCATATATTTAGCTGTTAATCAGTAATAAATATAATAATAAAACTAAATAATAAAAAAAGTTTATTTCATATGTTAACTTAAAATTAACCATAATGAGTTCTCATTATGGTTTATATAAAGCATAAAACACTTATATAATTATAATTCACTCATTATAATTTTATGATTTTTTTTGGGGGGGGGGGGAAAGGTGTAATATAAGCTAATATAATATATTAGTTTAGCTGCAATAAATAAAGTTTCGTTGATCACATACTAAAGTTTCCAATATATAACAAATATAAAAACTTACAGATTTAAAACAAATTGCTAATGCAAGTCTGTTATAAGAGGGTTCCACCAATTACTTGTTTTAAATTATTATACTAGATTATTATGCTATTGTTAAAAACTTAAAAAATAAAATTTTTGGCTCAACACTACTCTCACAATATTGATTAATAGTGCGTGAAATAATGCTATTGTTTAGGACATAAAAATTAACACTTTTGAGCAAATAAACTCATAATACATTGAAAATACAAGTAATTCTGCAAATTTTTTATTTAGAAATTACATAAATGTGTAAAAACATTTAAACTTTAAAAAAACATCACACTTCAAATTAAATAAAAACTTACAACAAGCCAGCACACATTATAAATACATTAAATAATATTTTTGTTCGATTTAGTTCATTTTTATCTTAATCAGTATTTTATCCATTAAAATCAGTGTAAAATATTGAGAAAAATAATCACGAGTATTAATTAATAGCATAAATTATAAAGGCAATAAAAAAAACTATACATTGTATTGATCCTAAAATAAATATTACATTGAAACAAAAGATATTATTAAAATATATAAATTAATTTTTAAAAAGTTAAGACTGAAAATCAGGAAGACACACTTTCAAGCTTTAGAAGTAAAACATTTTAAGATAATTAAAAACTTACAGTTATGACGGGAGTAGCTCCTAAATGTCCCTTCAATACAGCTTCTGCAGCTTGCTGAGCTTCAGCTCCAATATTTCTTTGTAAACTAATACGAGAAGCCAACTTTTTAGCCAGTTCCAGTTTCTCAGCACTGGCAATTCCTCCAGCAAGACCTGTAGCACCAGTGGGCAATATCGTTATCTCCTGCACTCGTTTCTTAGGGGCAAGCAAGGTTTCGATTTCTTTATCTATGTCAGCTTCTGCATCTTCATCATCAGAGTCTTGCAAACCTAGAGCAGCTTTTTGGAATTTTTTCTTTTCATTTGCAAGCTGAGCTTCAGCTTCATCGAATTTAAAACCTTTCCCAGAGAAACCGCTACTACTTTTCACCTTTTTACCTTCCTTTATGAAAATAAGAAGAGAAAAACATTAGTGCCAACTCTTTTCTTTTTAAATGCATAAAAGATATACAGAAAAACACTGTAGTACAGCATATAAAAATCAATATGAAAAATATTGCAAAGAATTTATAAGGATACTATAACCAGTGTTAATACCAAATTAAATAGTGAAATGTTCGCAATGATGTCAAATTAAATTTTAGAGAAAATACACTTTTTATAAAATTATTTTACAGCTCCCAAAGCATTTCAACCAAAGAAATTGCCTGAACGCAATACATGAACTACAATTACACACAAAAAAAAATCTGTTTTCGGGGTGCTGTTTATAAAATATTTCAAAATATTGAGAGACAATAAAATATGTACATTACATTTTTTTTATTACTGCATTTTTTTTTTTTTTTTTTTTTTTTTTCATTTTAACTCTATAACTACACATAATGACATTTCACATTTCTTACGATCATTCATTTTTGCTATACCTTACTTTAAGAATAAATAAGAAAAGCAAAAATACCAATCAAAGCAATTTTGATTTCAGTAATTTAAGATAAAACTTATAAATAAATTAAAAAATAAGTCAAGCATCGTATAGTTCTACTAAAAAAGGAAAATTTAAGAAATCACATTTTTTACTAAACTAATGACTTAAAGTAATAATTCTGTCAATAATTAAAAAAAGAAATTTTAATAATTTAATTTAAAAGCAATTATAAAAAATATTTTCATCAAACTCTGTTTTATTACCTTTTAAATAAATAAACAGTTCAAATTGAGTTGCACATAATAAAAACTTATCTTCGTTTTGTTAGTATATGAAATAGTATTACCTAAATGTATGATTTTATATTGACAAGTTTAATTTCAATAAAGTTACATATTTAGGCTCTTCAAATTTGTAAAAACAAATTGCAAAGATAAAAAATATTATTAACAAAATAAAAATTTGCGAAACAAGCTTTAAAAAAGTAAAAACTTACTACATGTTTTTTTTCTTCATAACTTTCCTTTTATTTTTATAATTTATTCATTTATTTATTTTAGTTAAAAAGAAATGTAGACTTAAAATAATAAATAAATAAAGAGGATAGTGAAACATAGAATTTAAAAAACTTTGAGACAAAAGAGAATGTTTAAACTCTAATGATAAGAATATATTTCAATAATTATAAAAAGAAATAATTACACTGTTCTGCTAGAAAACAATTTTATAAAGAATGTAATTTTAGAACATCTCTATTACCAATTATAAAGCTTTAATAATTTATACTTTTCTTTAAAAAAGGTAAAAAATAAAAAATAGCATAAAATAATTTGAAATAGTTAAAATATTCAATTAAATGAAAGTTGAGACACTGCCGGTAATAATTAGAGTAGCAATAAAATTGCTTGTGTAAATTAAATAATTTTTAATTATTTTAGAGTAAACAAAAGTAAATTATAACAGAACAACATTCATCTCCTTAAAAAAATTTCATATTCCTAATCATATACAGTCGGACCTGTTTACCTCGAATCTCGCGGTAAAGGCGAAAAACTTGAGATAAAGAGGTTTCAAGTTATACAGGTACTTTAAAAATTAAATTTAATTAAGAAATTCAATTGAAGTGCTTCAATCGTTTTTAGAAGTTTGTAAATCAATTATACCACATATACCTATTTACATAAAAAAAATTTAACATACCTTTAACACTGAAAATAATCTTTTTAAAGATTTTTGACGTCTAACCTTCTTTGCTTAGTACGTTGTTTTGGGCATTTGTGCTCGATTATTAGAAATTCGAAAAACAGAGGTTTTGAAGGGAAAAAAATTTTGAGATAGACAAGGAAAATATATTGATTTTAGATAGTAAATATAAGGAATTATAGAAATTTTGAGATATAGAGGTTTTCAAGATAAAGAGGTTTGAGATAAACAGGTTCAACTGTAATTGTAATGGAGAGAAGAAAGACTATAGATTCAAAGTACTTACTGCAGCTTGTTTGAGACAATATTCATCCCATAATTTCTGAAGATCTGGAGGAACAGTTGCTTGTGAGAGCTCTAATGCCTTAATAATATCTCCAGCATGGCGGCCTTGTTCTGATGTAAAGAACGTGTAAGCGTAGCCTTTATTACCAGCACGGCCAGTGCGCCTTGAAAATACAATGTTTATATAATAAATAAAATAGGAAAAATTAATTCAGAAAATAAAATAGGAAACAATTAATTCAATAAATAAAATACACATTTCCTCTGGCATGAAATATATAAGTATACAGAAATATCTAAAGCATAAAAATTTTCTTAGTACTAGTTTAGATTGAAACAGCTATAGAACAGGAGATTCAACCAAGCACTTTCAAACCTAAGGACAACTTATTGCTTTAACCTTTTGACGCTAATTGGACACCAGTGTCCCTTTTATATACATTTTTTCTGATCCTTTACTTATAACCAAAAATATATTTTGGTATTATTTAACTATAATAAACAGTCTAATAGTTATGAAAAAAAGTATGTTAGATTATTTGAATTATATTTGTAAAATATAAAATTGCTATATAATTTGTAATAATAAAAATTACTATAATATAAATAATAGTTTGAAAACATTTTTGATTCATTATTTAATAATTTATCAATAATTGATTTTGTAAATTAAAAAAATTTGAATGATGTATAACTGCCTCTCTTAATTCTAAATAACTTCAAATAAGTGCAAATTTGAAAAACTATTTTTTGGAAGATTTCAGAAAAAGCCACCAGTGTTTCATGCTACATTTCATAACCATAAATTATTAAAATGATAAATGTGATATTTTTCGCTTGTTTTGAATTAAATTAATAAAAAACAATGAAAAAAGTATGGAATATATGTTAAATGAAAATTTGGTATCAAAGGGTACACACCCACACACCCAATGAATGAAAACATGTATATACATGTGTCTACTACACATTAATTAAATTTGAATACCATAATAGTTGACCCATTAATATACTGTATAAAAGAGCAAAAATAAATAAGTCAAATATAACATTGAATATAAAATAGTGCTGTCATGCTTCCTAAAATATAGATAGTTAAGTAAAAGATAATCTTATTGTAGTTTCCAAAAGATAACTTATGAACAGGCATCAGTTCACAGGCTTCATTATTCGTTCGAAAAAGATTTAATAAACAACATTTACATTTAATTATTCACAAAGTGCATTTTGAGGCATCTACAAGGCACAGCGAGGTACCTATTTAATTATTCTGACAGCTCTAAACTCAGTTAAAAACGACAAATCCGTTTTTATATATTTTTCTAGACATCAATATTGCATGGACTAGATAAAAACGACCGAAGAGCCACAAGTGGTCTGCGGACTAGATGAAAACGACCGAAGAGGCACAAGTGGTCTGCGGACTAGATGAAAACGACCGAAGAGCCACAAGTGGGCTGCAGACTACCTGTTGAGAAACATTGACACAGGACAATGATATTATACAATTTTAGAGCTTTGGAATAATTATTAGACCAGAAATTTTCATTTGTTTTTAAATTATTCAGATCAGGAATTTTGAAACAGCAACAACATCCTGTTTTTGAATACTTCTAAGATGTTGATAACTATAACTGGAATTCATGAATTTCTTTATTTTAGTCAGCAAACTTCCCACAATAGTCCTAACTTCTGATTTTTCTTGCAATAAAATTTGTTTCAGATTGAAGTTCAACATTTAAAAAGTCGCAACCATTAATTTACAGGTTCAAACAAATCTAAAATAAAGTAACTTTGATAAAATATTCTAAAATATACTGTTCGTGAAACAGGTAAAAGAAGAATATTGCTCGGCTATCTATATTATTCAAAAGGCTTGTAAGATTAAGGGGAAGAAATGCCGTTTAGAAAAAAAAAATAGGTAACAGTCAAAAGTACTATTTTGCAACCTGCCATTCACACGACTAGCAAAATCTTACAATTATGTGGCATCTTATTATTTTTTCTGCAATCCAAAGTAAAATCAGCCTTAAAATTTTTAGAAGAAATAAAATTGTTGAGATCGTTTTTTTACTTGTAGTCTACAAGAGGTATAATAAACTATTTCAATAATGAACCATAATTCTTTTTCCTCACCATTATACATAAATTTAACTGCTTTTAAATACTTGTTAAATTTCTTGTTACTTAAAATTTAAAAATAAATTATTCAAAATAAGAGTTTTTAATAACATTTTTTAGACGGTATGCTCATTATTTTAAAAACATGCGTAAACATTTATGAAAAATAGTTTTCTCAATTTACTATTTAATAAAGCATATTTTATTAATTAACGAAAATTAAAAAATCCTAGATTTAGCTTCAAAAATATGTAGATTTAAAGGAGAGTAGTTGAACCCTAGAAATGTTGCACTGTGGATCATCTTTTCAAAATGAAAAAAAAAAAGAATACATTTACATTAAAAAAAACTACAACAACTTATATTTTGAAAAAAATCATGAGTAAGCCTTGAAAATAGTCTATTACACTTTTTAAAAATTTTACTTTATGCGAAGTAAACATTAAACTGTTAACTCTGTCCCAAACTTAGAATATTAAATAAAATGAAATTCCTTACCCACATCTGTGAACATAATCTTCATAATGATTGGGACAATCATAATTCACTACCAAAATCAAATGCTTGACATCCAATCCTCGAGCTGCAACAGATGTGGCTATCTAAATATTTGAAAATAGAAATATCAATTATGCAATTAACAAATTGTTCAAAGTTCCAACCATGGAGCAATCGTTGAGATAATATATATATAAAGCTGACCAAATCTTCATAACTCTTTTTAGTCCTGTAACTGACGCTACTTTGGTAAATTTGAAAAAAAAATGTCCCTGACCATCACAATTCATGCATTGAATAACATGAGGAAAACAAATATTTCTGCAGGAAAACAACTTACAACTAACCCTAATCTTAGAGTGAGGTCAATGGTTAAAAAGTTAGAACTTTTACTATTTTATTTGTTAGTATTTAATTTAAGGCATTGAAAAAGGAAGTTCAGGCAAACCAAGAGTAAGGCATAAAGTTTCAAATACTGAAAATAAAATTTCAAAACATCAAAATGAAAACAAATTATGAGAGGATAACTTTGGATTACGACACGGAGAAGTTCTCTTCTAATAATTTGCAAGAATTTTAATATTTCCAATTTTTTCATCAATTGAAACTTTGTAACATACTCTAGGTTAACCTGAACTCACTTCTACATTTTAAATGAGTTAATAAAGTGAAACAGAATTTGTGATGAAAAGCTATGAAAGAATTTGATGGATAGAGTCCCCTTGCACTATGCTGAATTTCGGAACAAGCTGAGCCAAACCTTTGCACCCGAATGTTCGCTAAAAGAGCCTAATCGAAGAGAGACAGACAGAGGATAAGAGATTAAAAGACAAGATATAAAATACCTATTCATATAAAGAATATATAAGAGCCCATTCAGATGTTCTTGTTTAGCCCAAAATTAAGACCATGAGTACGGTTAGCAATAAATAATATGTCAATTACGAGCCACAGTCATGATATTCACGTTTGGCATGAAATTAAACAAACAGCCTGACTCGTGATATTCAAGTTTGGCCTAAAATTTTCATCATGAGTCAGACTCGTGAAAATAGTGCAAGGGGTTAATGAGCTTATTAAATGTGAACTTTAAAAAAAAATTATTACATTTTTTTTGTGAAGTACAAAAAAAAAAAAAAATTCTTCCATTAATATAATCAATAAGTATTTTTTTCACCCTTCTTTTTCAATATTTTGTGAAATATTCAAGAAAAAGTTTTAAATTATTAAGTAAACAGAATCCTACCATTTATAACTATTAATAAATAATTCATTTCTGTTGAAAAATGTGTTGAAATTTCTCTAGATGCTAGTCACAATGCATTACTTGGAGAAAATGTCAAAAATATTTTAAATTTTTAGCAAAAAGTTTCGGCTATCAATAAATTATAACGAATACACACAACCAATTCAAAAAATTTACCCAATGCCTAAATTTTATAATATTTTTTTTTAGAATATCAAATAATATAGAAAAACAAAAACAAATTGCAATGGAAAAAAAAATTCTTTTTAGAAAAAACAAAGATAAGCAAATAAATACCTTGATTAAATATTTTGATAGAAAAAAAATTATCAATCTTCTACTTACTAAAACACTAATTTTCCCAGCTTTGAAATCACATATTGTTGAGTCTCGATCAAACTGGTCTATACCACCATGCAGAGCCATACAATTGTAAGAGGCTTTAATGAGATCCTTTAACAACATATCAGCATTTTCTTGTTTATCTACAAACACAAGTGCACTTCCCTGCTCTTGATAGTATCCTAAAAGTTCTAAAAGTTTCAAAAATTTCCCATCCTCCTCTATAACCACAGCATGTTGCTCAACCTCTTTGCAAACGACGCTGCGACCACCCACTTGCACCTCAACTGGCTTCGTTAAAATGCGACGCGCCAATGCTTCCATTTGTCGAGGAAAGGTTGCTGAAAACAGAACCGTTTGTCTGTCGGGTCGAGTGCTGTCTACTATTCTCATAACCTAAAAGGAATAACAGCACATTAAAACTTCGAATCAAATAATATTTTGCTGTTCATAAAAATGCATTAGAAAAATCAATTTTAAAAAAATTGCATATTTCTGAACATAAGCCCAGATTTTTTGAAAAATTTTTGAAAGATAAAATAGATAAAAATCACTTATAGTCAGTGGAATTCGCTAACGTTACAAAATTCCATATGGACTCAAAAAATAATTATAAATTGACTGAGCATTGACAATAGATTGTTAAATATCATGATATGGTACAAAAAAATACACAACATAATAGTTGAAAATAAAATGCCTGAAAATAACATAACATGAATAGGAAATGAATATATTTTTTTAATCTGCATGCTCACCAACATTTGGTTAAGTGAATATAATACAAAAAAGTCACATCAAAGAAATAGACTTAAAAGGCTGGGGTAGTGCAAGAGGAAAGTTAAAAATGTTACCCACAAAGATAGCATGTCTTATTTTTTTATGTTGGCTTATATATGGGTTTTGAATTTTAGGTCAAAAAAAAAAAAAAACACTCAGTTTATGCACTGATATGCTGGCATTCCAAATTATACCATACATTTTTATTAAAAAAAATAATAGCTTTGCAATTAAAAAAGATTATATTGATACAGCATAATTTGAATTGCATGGATGGCCAACCTATAGCGGAGTTTTAACAATGGCACGCCAAGCCGTCTTGAAAATTCACAAAATATCACTTTTTTCAAATCCTTATAAACCTGCTCTGTACGAGACAGGATATATAACAGCACCAGAAACAACACTGCTGGTTTACAATATAATTATGAGGTAAGTCAGCCAAAAGCATAGTCGAAGGACATTGTAGGTTTAGGTCATAATTTATATATAAGAATGTTTTCCATTATGAATATAATAAAATCAAAATGTTATTTGACATGAACTGATATGCATTTAAGACACTTAATTTTGTTAGCAAATTTAAGAATTGAACCTAATACTAATATAGATGACTAGGTAAAAAAACATAGCAAGTTAGACTGTTTAACAATTACTGAATTAAATATGTCTAGTTACTTTATACATAACCTTTAAAAATGTTTACTAACAATAAAATCTAAGTTTTAGTTTTATTTAATTCATAATCATATTTTTTTAAATATCCACACTACAGTCTCACAAATTGAAAAAATGCACTATTTGCTTCAAAATGCTTCCAATTTTTTTTTTTTTTTTTCAATATTGTTGGAAAAGTTGGAAGTGGCATGGATGATTTTTTTCGACAGATAGTATAACTATTCTCAGAAATGTTGGCCCTCTATGGTTGAAAGAGTTAAACAATTGAGAGGTTTGTTTCAAGAAAGTAAGTACCAATTATTCACAAATTGTTGCCCAGAAAAGAAATAAAAAAAGTTTTACATAGGTTTTCCCACACTATTTACCTCATAGAATATTACTTTTTTTCCAGTTTATTGTTGCACAAATTGTAAATGAAATGCATTTTAAAAAATTTTGAAAGATTTGAACTTAACTAGTTCTAGCACTAAGCCTCTCAATTCAAAATGTACTAATATTTATTATGTATAATTATATTGTATTGGAAATTATATATTTATTAATACAAAAACATCTCATCTATTACCTATTAAAAAATAGGAAAAGTTTTAAATATTGGTGCCTCGCAAGTCCAACCAATTCCTCTTTTAAAAAATTCTGTTATAATAGTAAAAAAACATTTCACAGTATGTAAATTGAGGTTTGGAATATGTAAAAAAAAAAGAGTGTTAGATGAAGTAATATACTAAAGACTTATGAGAATCAAATTTGATATGTCGCTCAAACTTAATTTTTTTTTTTTCCTTTTCTTCTTTTTGAAAGGTGTTTGACAATGATTTACGCTGCCTGCCTCAAATTATCATTTCACAGCTATAGCTCGTAAGATAAGCCATAAAAAAATCTTTAATAAATAAAAAAGAGTATTGGCCGAATAAAAATAGATTCTAAAAGACTACTTAAAATCAATTTTTATGGACAACTCAAATTTAATTACATACTTATTTTTTATTCATTTTTTAGGGGACTCAACAGAATTTGATTTACACTGCCTTCCTTGATTTGTAAGTTGTTTTACACTATTGGTATGTAAGATAATAAAATAATAAAATAAGATAATAAAAAATTTTCATTAAAATAATGAATTAAAACTTTGGTATATAGTAAACACTACTTAGAACCAATATTTTTTTTTTGAAACTCTAATATTTTATTTTTTTTTTCATTATTCTTTTTGGAGAAGCTTAACAGGATTTTTTTTTACACTGCTTGTTTTTTTTAAATTTTATTTCACAACAATAGTTGGTAAATGTTATTTCACAACAATAGTATATAACAGGGATGAGAGTAGTCAGAAAGTAAAAAAGAGGAAATCCAAATATATATATATATATATAAATCGCACTTTTTTTTGTCAAATTTTTGTTTAATCTTGTAATCCATGTGATTATAAATCCCGATATGAGGCTTTTAAATCACGTGAATATGAAACTCCACATCGAACTTAAAAAATGCGAAAATACAAATCATGATGCGTAATTTTTAGATCAAGATGCATACTTTTAAAATCGCGCGATATTACAACCGCAAAAACGAATCACGACATTGGATTTTAAGCTCGCGTAGCTACATAGAGTTTTAAAAGCTCGTAAATACAAATCGCGATATTGGTTTTTTAAATCTCGTAAATAAGAATCGCAATGTACAATATTTAAATCGCCTGAATAAGAATCGCAACGTTCAACTTTTAAATCAGGTAAATACGAAAATCGATGTTTGATAATAAAATCGCGATTTTAAAAATGCAAAAATACAAAACACGATATTAGATTTTTAAATCTCGTAAATACGAGTCATAATGTACGATATTTAAAAAGCGTAAATAAGAATTGCAATGCGCAACTTTTAAATCAGGTAAATACGAAAATCGATGATTGATATTAAAATCGCGTGAATAAAAATCGAGATATTTGCAGAGTCTGGACTTGGGATTTCTAAAAGGCTTGTTTGAATTGTTTTTTGTTTACACAATAAATAAAAATTTACAAGATTAATTGAATGAGCAAATAAATATTTTCACCGCAAATCCACCTCTATTTTTTTTCGCTTTTTTTGTTTGCTTTCTCTCCAGAATACAAGAAGCAGCGACGTCTAAATTACGAAAATACGAGCTATCCCGCCGACGGATAAAAAATACGGAAAATCTTATTTTCTGTGCGTGAAATCGGAGAAAATAGCTAATATAAGTAAACATGCGGAAGGATTAGCAGCTAGGACGTAGTTTGAATTTTCTGTTTTTCTTTGAAAATCGTAAATAAATATAATAATTTGACTTCAACGACTGAATTTTTTTTAAAAAAAAAGGGATATTTATAAATAAATAAAAAATAAAAAAACGAAACTTTTAAAGAATCTGAGTTTTTGATAAAAAGGCTGAAATTCGAGAGACAAAAGCGAAAAAAATCTCATCCCTGTATAAAGGTCAACCAGTTTTATCCCAAGGAAATGATTTTTAGAGAAACTTCAGAGGGAGGAAAAGGGACTTCAATAATTTCCCTCCGCGGAAAATTAAATTCCTCATAAAATATTTTAACCTGTGCAAAAAAAAAATTTCAGCGGAATCTAGCGGGAAAAATGAAAAAATCTGAAAAAAAGCGGAAATCCGCGAATCCGCGGAAGAATCTCATCCCTGATATAAATTTTGTATATTTGAACAAATTTCTTAATTTCATTTACAAGAACAGGGATGCACAACCATTTTCAAGCAATGAGCCATAAAGACTACAAAATATAGTATTGGGGGCCCAACATTAACATAATGCTACAATAATAAAAATGAGGGGAATATTTAGATTTTGTTTCAAAGTAATATGACTAAGTTACAACACATGCATAAATAATCTTTTTCTGATGTGCAGATAATTAAATAAATTAAATTTAAAGAAATATACTTATCATATTACGAAGCAAATTATAAATTTATAGTCATAGAACAAAAAAGGTAGTTTAAATTTACATTCACTCTAAAAGTTAAGTTTCACTATTATTCAGAAAAAAAAATTGTTACTAATACAGTATCAGATTAATGGGCAAATTTCTTAGAATATTTTTTCTACACTTTACCATTGATTCAGCTTAAAGTTTTACATTACCTGAGGTTCAAAACCCATATCAAACATCCGATCTGCTTCATCCAAGACTATATATGTACAGCGTTTCAGATTCGTAACACGCCCTGCGGATAAATAAAACTTATTCAGTCAAAAATTCCATTTTAATACATATTTGTTAAATAAATATAATGAATTAAGAGCATACCACTGTTGGCCGCCAGCATATCAATCATGCGACCGGGAGTACAAACTATAACTTCAGCTCCTCTTTTCAACTCTGCTATTTGTTCCGAGATACCAGTGCCACCATACACACAAACTACTCTCAAGGAGAGAGCTTTGGCAAACTTTTTGCATTCCTTCGTGATTTGCATAGCTAATTCTCTTGTTGGGGTCATTATCACAGCTGGAAAAAAATTATACTTTTACGATAATAAATAATTAAACAGTTTTGAAAATGCAATCAACAGACAGAGAAAAACGTTTAATTTTAAAAAAAAATTTAATTAATTTTTATTTTAAAAAGTATAAAATTTTTAATATCCAACTTTAATTTAAAGCAAATTTTTACAGCAAAAGTTAGCAATTAAGACTTACGTAGGTAGTTTTATACTTATGTAAGTACAGTAGAGAACCGATTATCCGGAATGATGGGGACCATCGCGATTCCGGATAACTGATTTTTCCGGTTTTCTGAATCGCTACAAAATGCCGTTTTTTTTAATGTTTATAAAACGAAACTAAAAAATTATTTTGAAATAGTTTTAGAAATAATAAAAAATTATAAATAATAATACACTTAAGTTTAAATAAGGAAAGAAATTATGAAATAAAAATTATATACAGGCTTATATATCTTATTAATGTTATTTTTAACATTAATAACATATATAAGCTATTTGTGCTTATGTGAGATTCGTCTACAAACGGCTTTTGATCCGTCCTCTAAATCAGTAACTTAACTTAAGAGACTAATCAGTAACTAAACAGTAACTAAACTTAAGAGAGAAAAAATTGACCATCAAAAAGTGCCTGCCAATGATAAAATTTATATTGTTTCTTAACTAAAAATGTTTTTTAAAAATACAGATTATGAAAAACTTTAACACTTTTAATTTTAAAATTAAACTATTTAGAGAAAAAAATTACATCAGCATTTTCATATTGTGCTTTTTAACAAGAATGCTAATTATTGTGTAAGCTTATGCTCAAACAAAAATTTGACATGAACTACTAAAAATATATATAGAAAAAGCAAATATACAAAAAATAAATATATGTTAACCAATACTAAATCATTCAGAGATACAAATGATGTCAGCATTTTCATATTGTGCTTTTTAACAAAAATGCTAATTATTGTGCAAGCTTTTGATCAAACAAACAAAAAATATGTATACATAAATTAATAAAAATTAATAACCTTAAATTAAAATTTTAAAAAAAATTAAGTAATTTTGAAAAATTTTATTTATGTTAAAACTTCATATTTTTATTCTGAAAAATAAATTATATTAAAAATTTTATCAACTAACTTAAAAAACTTCATATTTTATTAATAATTATGGATATAATTACCAGGATATGTGCAGAAATATTCAATAGCTTTGAAAATTAAAGAAATTATCTCAAAAAAATTATCAAATCAATTTTTTTCATTTAAAAAGTTTTAAAGAATTAGATTATAAAGTATTCCAAACCTTTTATTCCTAAAATTATAAGCATCCATATTCACTAACTAAGGTTACTGTCAGAGCATCTTTAGATATGAGATTTGTCCCCCCGATTTTATTTTTAAAAAAAAAGGAAAATGAAAAAAAAAAAGAATTATTTATTTAAATGCGAAATTTATAGAAAGAAAATTTGCAGCCATATTATGAAAAATTATTAAAACTATTAACATAAATAAATATATAAAAGATCATTTAATCTTTAAATTATTAAGATAAAGATTGTAAAAAAATATTAATATGAGAGCAAAAAGTTTTTTAAAAAATTATTAATAAGAGAAGAACATTATAAAAAAAAAAAAAAAAAATTCACTTATTACCAATAGGGCCATCTTCAGACTCTAATGTAGGTTGATCTAAAATATGACGAAACATTGGTAACAAGAAGGCTAATGTTTTACCAGAACCTGTTTTTGCAATCCCAATCATATCTCTACCAGACATGACACATGGTATAGCTTGGGCTTGAATTGGAGTCGGTTTCTCATAGTTATGTCTATAAATAAAATAAATTATATAACCTTCAATAAGCATAGGAATTTACAGTTCGTTCACTGTGAGTTGGCACTTGGCTCTACCTCCTCAGGCGCTAAGTTCATTTCAGCGGAGGAGTAAGAGAAACATTTCCGTGCTTGAAATTGAGGCTAACCTTAACGTGCGGCAAACACAAACAGTGAATTCTTTTTCAGTCACTTACTTCGCTTTGTCATCTGCTATTAAACTTTTCACTAGCTAATTAAATATACTATAAATTTAAAATCCGCTGTTTTACAGCAAAATGTCTCAAAAAAAGACAAACTATAAAGATTGCCAAATAGCTACCTTCCTTGTTCAGGATTGTTCACATCCTTCTCCCAAAAATAGTATCGTTGGATACCACACGATGAAGGCGGAGTCAAGTGCCAACTCCTGGTAAACAATCTATAGCTACATTCACTAGTACTGATAAAAAAAAATTTAAAAAAGTCTTACTTTTTTAGTACTTCCATAACTTTTTTACTCACACCACATTGAGCCCAATTTTTAATAGGTTTAGGACAACCTTTTCCTTTAACTTTGATTCCTTCCAGCTCATCTCTCAAGGTTTCAACTTCTGAAAATAATAAATATATACACATATATACATTAGTCTTATAATAAGAAAAAGGTATGTAGATACCAGAGCTCAAAAAGTCTATAAATTTGTAAATGACTTGCCGCACATGTTAAACTACAATTTACATGCCAGTATGAAACTTTTAAACGGCCAAACATTTTAACAAGAAATATTTACAGAGTAAAAGAAATAACCAAGTTTTCCAATGAATTTAAGAAAATAACCAATTTAAGAAGGAAAAAAAAAATCTAATATTAAACTTATCACTAAATAATCTTTGTAACTTTCTAGATAGACAAAGCAAAATTTCAAAAGAATATTAAGAGGAATTGAATTATAAAAGAAACTTTACATATTAAAAAAATAACTTGCTCTAAAATTGTAAAATTTTATAAAAAATTTGAACTGATCTCAAGTAAGAGTAAGTTTAATGTCATTTTTGTGTTTTGCTTTTGCAATAACATAATAATGGGGTCATACTTATTATTAATGGAATAAACTTGAGTAGGAAGATAAAAAAAAAGAATAAAGCAACTTAGGATCATAAATTTTTATTTTCAAAAATTTCAAAAGAATATTAAGAGGAATTGAATTATAAAAGAAACTTTACATATTAAAAAAATAACTTGCTCTAAAATTGTTAAATTTTATAAAAAATTTGAACTGATCTCAAGTAAGAGTATTGAGTTTGATGTCATTTTTGTGTTTTGCTTTCACAGTACATAATAATTGGGTCATACTTATTATTAATGAAAATAAACTTGAGTAGGGAGATAAAAAAGAATAAGCTAACTTAGGATGATAAATTTTTATTTCTATAATTGAATTCAGAAACATTTAGGTCATTTTAAAAATAATTTGGTTTGTTTGTTTTTTTTCCCTTGAACTTTGGTACTGTTTATCTGACCCATCCTGCATTTTTTGTCAATTTTCATCAAAATTTAAAGGATTATGTTTACAGGATAAAATTCAAAATCCTATAAATACAGGACAAAAAAAAATCAATATAAGCATAGTTGTTTTTCCAAAGAATTAAGCCGAGGTAAAGAATTAGCAAGAATTAAATGAAGATTAAAAAACTCTATCTCAATATTTGAAAGGCATTTGTGAGTATCTTGAATAACAGCACAAAATAGCCATATCACAGCTGTTAACAACCTGATCAACATGATGAAAATTACTAATACTACATCTGATTTGAACAAAATTAGGAATGATTGATAAACGCTTGCCATTATAAAAAAAACATAGAGCATAACCATAGAGAGTGATTAAGAAAAAGCGCACAGAGTAAACACAACTCTATAATGAGTTGGAATAAATCTTGGCCACAGTGGTTTGTTCTGTTTTTCATCTTTATTTTTAATTTAAGTTTTATTTTTTTATTTACTTTTACCCCCATTGGCTGAAGTGGTTTTTCTAGTTTCTTTTTTTACCTTTATTTTTCATAGACAAATTTATGTTTTATGTAATATTTCAGAAGCAATTTTGTTTCTTCTCAGTCATATCTGTCAAGTGTTGAGAATAGGCGTCTACGTTTGAGCGTTTGAACATGCCAACTTTTATTTTTGAAGCCAATGAAGTTTTTAATTAAGTAATATCTCACAGTTCAGATTCTTTGGATATTTACTTAATAATTTAAGCTTATTTACAACAAATTTATTTTTAAATGTAATCTATATTGCAAATTTGGAATTTTTAGAAAGCATAATTTACACTTATATCAGAATAGTTTTAGAACAGAGAGGAAAAATGAACAAACCTTCCATAGTCATTTTGGCTAACTCAGGCACTTCGACGTAAAAGTTTTTTCTGAATGGCTGGTAAGTTACATCTTCTTTGGTAACAGTTAACAATTTTTTAGCTTTATTCCCACCCTGAAGATTGGACATTGCATTCTGAAGTTCATCTGTTTCCTCTTCAGAGGAATACTGAAATAAAAAAGAAAGAATTTTAAAACAGTTGTTCCACAATTAACTGTAAGTCTCATTTCATTAACATAAAAAAGATAATGGTTTAAAACTATTTCTCAGTATTGTGCCTGCTTTTTTAATAGATAGAAAATTATATGATGGGATACTTCATTAACAAAAGGACAAAAAATCATTTGCTGTAATCAACATAAAATTTATAAAACTAATTTAATCCTTATTTTTTTTAAAAAAAAGATGGCTACTAATTTAATTTGGGCAAAAACAACTAGTTTCACCCTATGTTATTCAATAAACAAACCTATAGAATAAAAATTTTTACAATTAGCTCAATGGCAACAGTAAAATGAATTTACCTTTCTCAATTTCTCTGTTTAAGTCTCTATGATTAAGGCAATTATGAGTAGGTTACATAACAAAAGAAAATTAACATAACAATCAGCATTTAAAATATAATGATCCTATGCTAAATTAAACTAACTAAACTTTTAACAAAAAGTTAAAGTTAAAAAAAAAACATACATTTATATTTCAGCATAAAAATATTCAAACAATGTTTTGTGAAACCACTAAAGTGATTTTTCAAAGCATACCTCTAAGGCATCTTGGTCTTGCTCCATCAGCTCTCCTTTGGATTTTGCATCTTTCTTCTTCGCCATCCCAACAATCATTGTCACTCTTCCACCTGCTTTATCCTAAAGAAAGTATAGACTATGATTAAATATTTTAAAACATATAAGGGGTTTATGAAGTAATGTCAGTGTCTCAATCAAAAAACATCTATGAATCTGATTAGTACACGCATTAAAAAGTTTCAACATGCACTCTTCCTGAGTCGATACATTTATTGAAGCGAGGATTATAGGCATTGGAGGATTCGTTACAGAAAGTTCTTTGGAGCCTTTTACAGAATCAATGTGAAAACAGATTTTGATGTAAGTAATAATTAGACGGGTTAAACAACAAATTTAATTAAACAAAATAAGTACAAAAGTAACATCTCGGACACACCTTTCCTATGCCTAAAACAAAAGTTAACAGTTCTGGTACCTTTTTCCCTCTCAGGGAAAAAGTTTAATCATTCTCCCCTTCAATTAGAATTTTTGCTTTTGCTCTGAATCTCACTATGCGACTTTGTCAATTGTACTGAAATAATATTCTTTCATGAATACTAAAGAACAGAAATAAATATTAGTCTGTCAGAGTCACTTCAAGACTGTAAAACGCCTTTTGGTCCAAGAAGCGAGTCACAAATAAGTTTCCAACCAATCCAATTATCTAGATTATTGGGGTTATTGCCATTAAATGGACATTCTGATGATGTTCAGTCATACATTTCAAATTTTTGTTGAAGGAGTTCGTTGAAGGTATTCAAGTAAGAGCTTCAAGAACTCAGCTCTTCGGATTTTTAAAAAAATGCTTTGTGTTGATGCGTGCATGGTATTCTAATAATTAACATCATCTAGTGCCATCTAATAATTAACACACATAATTAACACCAAATACCAGCTTGAAGAGGAGACAAAAACAAGTCTTACAAAATGCCTATCCTTACTGTCCAGATGGTTGGAGATGATTGAATCACTAAGCATGCATTTCAAATGATTCCGTTCTGAGTATGCGGCAATGTGTATATTTGCATCTCAATAAAATCACTGACATTACTTTAAGGGAAAAAACCTTTATAATTAGAAAATCTAACATACTGTTGAAAAAAGTAGGCTCAGAATAATTATAAATTGTACAAAAACTTAAAGACTATTACCTCCCCATCTTCTTTTTTCAGATTAGCTGGTCTTAACTGTTTCACTTCTTCTTGTATACCCTAAAAAAATGAATAGTTAAATTGTTAATAATCCAAACTTTTGAAGAAGAACCACATAAAGATGTTTTACTAACTTAAGAGTTACATGTTCACACTTTAAAAAATATAGATAAATAAAGTGAATGAGGAAAATAGGAAGATCAATAAAACAAGTAAATGAGTCAGTTAAAAATATAATTTTCATTTTATTAAAATATAAGTAACTAAATTATTACCTGCATGAAAGCATCCAAAGGATCAACATCATCTTCAGGCACTTCCATTTTTTCTTGTTCCTCTTGTTTAATTTCTTTCTTTTCTGGTTTCTCATCACTTTCAGGTTTTTCAGTCTCTACAGGAGGAGGAGGAAGATCTTCATCATCATCATCTTCTAAAGTCCATTTCTTAACAGAAGGCAACACTATATTAGTAGTAGGGTTAGCAACACCGTCGGCAATCTCTTTCTTTTTACGTTCTGCTCTCCACTTCTCAATTCTTTCTCGCCGCTTTTGCATTTCCAATTCAAGCTGTTTATTTTGTGCCTCCTATTAAAAAACAATTTTTTAAACAATACTTTAAATTAAGAAAAAGTTGATTTTTGAGAATACGCTATTCTGTTGCTCAATAGAATTAGACTTTTCAGTCATCTTTTAAGTAACTAACTATTTTACAGCAAAAGATTATATGTTGAGCAAATTATATTTACAAGCTCATTTTATCAAATTTCTTACATAAAATATGCAGATTTTACCAACACTTTATAATAGCCTTAAAGATATTCATCGTAATAATATTTAATTTTTATTAACAAAACATATTGAGTAAAAAAAATAATTGTCTTAAACAGCATTTAAGACACTTTTGTCTTGAACAAACTTCACATTGTTAAAAGAAGTTGAGAATATAAATTTAATACCTTATCCAATAATTCAAATTTTAACTCGCCAAGATCTTCAACTTTCTCATCTTCTTTCCGTTTATCTTCTTTATCCTTCTTCGACGAGCGATCTCTGGAACTGCGTCGATCCCTTCTATCTCGACTACGGCTTCTTTCACGACGATCGCGTGATCGAGACCTTCTATCCCTGCCACGAGAACGTGAGCGGCGTCTACGATCCCTTTCCCTGTCTCTTGACCTACTTCTAGACCTGAAACAAAAAGCCATATTTTAAAAACTAATCATGCATAATTGTGGGTATTAATGTCCCTGGCCTACAAAGGGTTGTTGAGGAAATCCTTTACTTAAATTTAAAAACTTGAGGGACTTGGTGTGTCTTGTCTCGTGTGCTTTGTACGAAACCTAGGGTCAACTACACTCCCACAAGTTTTTACGTCTCTTCCAATTTGCATAGTGCTGGCAATCAATCATGCATATGATTAATTGAAAACAATTTTAAATTGCAAAAATGTAAAAAAATTTCATTTTTTCAAAAAATTTTGAAAATTTGGGCCTTTTTATTTTTTTGAGGAGAGTTGGCAGCTACAGTTTATATAATGAATATTAGTTACGAAAGTCCAATGCTAGAATAGCAGACAAAAAAAAATCACAAACATTCTTAAAATGCACTTTTGTAATGTGAGTTCTAGCACAAAACAATAGACAAAAAATGAAGATTAAATCAAAAAATCACAAACTGATATTTAGAAAAGAGAATATCGGCAACGCACTATAGAACTTTGGTAACGGAATGCATCAGTTCGCTAAAGATTTTAGCAATTTTGATATTTCTTTAACTTATAATAATTTTACAATTATTCAATATTTTTAGACAATTTATCTGAAAAAAGATAACGATATGACAATACAGACAAAGAAATAACAAAATCGCTCAGACGCATTTGTATTGCGTTTCTAGGATTGCTACTTGTTTAAAATTTTCTCATTAATCTAGATCTTAAAAAAATTTAATTTCGACTTAAAACTGCTAAATAGAGTAATAATAAAACTGCTATATTACAGTGCCTGAGAAAAAACTGTTTCACTAATTTGTTTGTTAGATTTTCACAATGCTTCTGGGGACCCACAAAATTTTTATAAATATCATGGAATCCCCGTACTAAAAATTTCAGAAACATTTGAACCTGTCTGGTATGGAGATTTAAACCTGAAGTGATAGTGATATTTATCATCATTATGTTATGAAGTAATTTATATAGAACTCTGATGCTCTTTTAATGAAACTACTCACATGTTTTTGTGTGTCGGTGGGAATCCTGACTTTGATTTTTTTATACATGTTGTGGATGGTTTTTATATTTTAGTTTCATTATCATAATACCAATATAGTTGCTTCATCATGCTAAAATTTCCTTTTATTTAAACATTGGTACCTGCTTTCTTATACAGGAAACATATATATACCTTCGACGCTCTCGTGAGCGGGAACGTCTGAATCTTTCGGGTGTTCTTGATCTTCTATCACGACTTCTAGGTCTTCGGTCCCTGCTTCGACTTCGCCTTCTGCGAACCCTGTCTAAACTACCAGAAGAACTACGAGACCTACTTCGAGATCGCCTGCGATATCTGCTGCAATAAAGAATAAATCGAACATTAAGCTTTTACCTATTATAAAAGTAATATTTTCTAAAAAATTAAACATAAGACCTAATGAAACTATCTTATGCACAACTGAAAACTTAAAATTAAACACGCATACCAGATATTGAGAAGTCATATAAGCTTTAGCTTAACAAAAAAAAAAATTTTTTAAATTTATGTGAACTGAATAACTAGTAACTGATGATTGCAGAAAGTAAATATTTTACCTGAATGATATTAAAAGTGCTAAATACCTGAAACCACTTGGTAGTATTTTAAAAACAAATTTATTAAAGTGTAGTGTATCCAATGCAAACGATGAAACTCTTCACTCGTTTTAAAAAATTATATCTTTCAATGTAAATTAATAAATTTTAAAAAATGCACACATTCTTTAATATAACTTTATTTGAGTAATTCTTTTACTCCTGAAAATTAATTATTCAGTTTGAGGGATTAATATAACATTTTTAAAAACTTTTTTATTTGATTTCCCAGTCAACTAATTCTCCAAAGTTTGTTTCAATAAAAAAGAACAGAATTAGATTTTGTTGATGTAGCTGAATATTTTTTTCTAGGTCACATCGTTATAACAAATTATTGAACAACGCTCTTTATTGTTGAGGTGTCCATTGATAAATTATAATATAAGTATTCCTCATCTTCTTGGGCACTACAGCCTATGACAAGCCAAGGCCGTCCCAATAAGTTTTAGCCATCTTGAACTATAATATAAGTGTTAGTAGACTATTAAAAATATTACACACATAACAGTTTATTTACGAATTCAACATTTATAAAATATAGAGACCGCTGTGATTGTGAAATCACAGTGGGATGCACCCTATTCAGAACTGGTAGCTGATGATCTAGACAAGGGTGCGCCCTCACAGCATAAATTGATAAATTCTTACCAACCACTAAAATTAACTTGGACAACAACAGATATTACTTTTTTTGTTACTTACTTCACATTATTTTATCAAAAGAATGAAAAAATCCTATTTTTTCTCAACTTTATTTTAGCATGAATTAAGATATTACGCTTAAAAGAGACATCATCCATATACACATTGTTACAAATTTTATAGGTGTTCATCAACTATTTAAAAAAAACTTTAAACCAAAAAGGTTCTAAAAAAGAATTACCGATAACCTAAACACACTCGAACTACAATTTCTCATCTGCGAGAAAGAGTTTTGTGGCTGTATGTAAAGTGTGTCCAGATCCTCAAATTCATAGTTATTTTGAATAAGCCTGAGAAAATACTAATGTTGACCTGAGATTGGACATAAGAGTTGACAGGTCTGATATTTACAAGTACATAAAAAGTTAAAGGTTTTTTAAAAAAAATTAGCCGTACTACATATCAGAATGAAATAATTTAGTCTTTTCAGATAATAAAAAAATATAGTATATCATTTCCTGCTAAAACCTAAATTTGGCAGTTGGATGTAGATTTTTCAGCATTTGTTAACTTTTCTATGGTATTTTAAAACTAATTTTTATAATCCTGAGTTTTTCCTGAAGCATAACAAACAGTTTTAAATGTAAACCAATAGTGAAATTAAGTCAAAATAACACTACTTTATGACACACTGGAATTGCACAATGGAATATTAGCAATGGACTAGGAAGCATCCCAGAGGATAATCTAAGGACATGTCATCTCAATTTTGATCATCTGTGGAAAGGGTGGCTCCCCTGCTTTAGTAATCCAACAACCTGTGCATAAAGTTTAACATTTTATGATAGATTAGTTTAACGGAGATCACTACAACACAAGTACATGATCCTATAATAGATAGATCAACAACCAATTCACTGACCACTGCAAGTGATGCTCAACTTTGGTGATCTACTAGAAACTATGTCTTACAATCTGCCTACTGTGGAACAAAGACTGAATATAACTCGTAAGTGCAAAAAATATATACAATTTTTCTTCAAATTATAATAATTTTAAACATATTAGTAAAATTGGTACTTATCCATTTTTCCAGTGCAAATGAAAAAAATAGAAAAATTCAACAAGCTTTTTTTTTCTCTTTTTTTAATAAATGAAAAATTTAAATAATAAAATAGCTGAATGTATTTGTGCAAGCTAAAAGATAAGTACTGTTTAACTTTAACAAAAGATTAAAATGTGTTCTATAACTTATTTGTAAAGCTTTTCTTTTCCTATATCGTATATGTTTTAAATTATCAAATGTGAAACTAATCATTGTAAAATTGCTTCAAAATTCAAGGATCCAGTTAAATATTGTTACATTAGATATTAAAAAAAATTATTTTAATAGAAAAAGCTAAAATTGAACATAGAAATAACTAGAAATAAACGTTAATATATACTGCAATAACACAAGAAAAAAAATGACTAAAGAGACATTTAAATGTAATCCTTTAATACTAATTTGTAGTCACAAAAGGAACAATTCTTCAAAAATTTAGAATAATTACGTCAATGAAAAATATGAATTTAAATCAACACCAACCTGTCTCTCGCCATTACTTTGAAAAATTAACAAATTTATGGATGTATAAGCAGCTATTACTTAGATACTACATGGAAACATTTTTGGAAAAATTTCTTTTTTTTTCTACTTAAATTTACTTTAACTTTTCTTTTAACACTAATTTAGTGTTGTTTACAAAAATTCATTCACTTTACTGGATACGGCTTTTCTTTTCACTTCGTTTCAAAAAAGCCACTACTTAACAACATATTTCTCTTTTTAGTAGCAATCAGTATTGTTTATAGAGGGCAGCAGCTTCCAAAATCTGAAGTTGAATCAAAACTAGTTTCCATGGTAACCCATGGATGTTATCGTTTTTATTATATTTCATAAATCGCATTTTCCTAACACATATGATTTCTTTTGAAGAATTTAACATACAGAAAGCAAAAATAAAAATGGAAGTCTTTGGATATTACTGTTCGAGACATATTTCAAAAGTCACGTTTTCGGACACAATACGGTGGTTTTCGAAGAATTTGTCGAACAGTGGTAAAAAATAAAGAAATAAAAAAGCGTACCATCCTGACTAACTTTCTATCTAATAATCGGATCTCCAAGATCTAGAACCCAATCTTAATGGCCGTAGGAGGTGATCTTAAATATGATAATATAGTGTCAACTATATTTTAAGTAGCGCAATGAGATACAAAAGCGTATTATCTCTGAATGAAAGTAGCTTTTTTCAACGGATTTGGATTTCTGGTCCCCGAAACATAGACGGTAGCCACATTATAAGAAATATGCTCCCAATAATTTGGTTAAGAGAGAGTTCCAAAGTTTTCAAGAAATTAATGTTAGTTTTACTTCTTGCGTATTTCGCCATATCTCGAGCACTTTTAAGGCCAATTGAAAACATTTTGCACACAATTTAAAAATTCCCTTATCTGAAAATTTATTTCATAGAAAAAAAATTTTTTGAACATTATTAAAAAATAGTCGGAAAAATTTTGCCTTGCAAGGTATACAAGTTTTTCATCATTTTGAAAAATTTAATTTTATTTAAGTCATATATTAAAAAGTCGATTGTTATTTTAGTGAATAAAATAATAAAAATTAATGAATAATTATAAAAAGATTTAATTTTACTCGGAATTGCTTTAGATAAACGAATTTTATAATTGTATGCTAAAATTTTTCAATTCGCTAATAAAATTCTCGAGATATAACAAAAAGTAAAGTCCGAACTTTCCTAGTTAATTTACGTCGCACTAGAGCTGCACGATGGGCTATTGGCGACCAAACTTTCCTAACCAAACTATAGAGACTATACTTACCAGATATCCCCTATATTTAGAGGGTAAGGAATCCAAATCCGTTTAAAAATAGGTAAGCAGATACTTGATTCGCAACTTGAAATGTCATCTGCGCAAATTAATTAGCTTATTCGAGGACACCTCCATTAAATTCCGATCATTAAATCTCAAGTTATTCAATTTTTTTTGGCACACTTTACACCTGTAATTTAATATCAAACCAGTTAAAAAAAATAGTGCGTGGAGTCCCTCTGCGCGGAAAAAGTTAAACTTCGCAACCTGCGACGTTAATTGTAGAAGAATCAGCAGTCGTAGAAGGATCACTAGTTCTATTCAACGACTCTTTTTCCTGCTCCGCTCGCTTCCGTGCTCTGTAATCACGGTAATATTGTGCATTTTTCCCTCGTGGACCTCTTGAACCAGTGGAAGTGCTTGTGGTTGCCTCATCGTCTCGCCCTGGAAAATGTATTTGTATTAATAATGTATGTGAATGCGTCATAATGTAATTTCAGAAGAGAAAACCTAACAATCAATTGATATTCACAAGAGACGTACCTTGACATAACCTTAAATCCGTCGCATTGTCCGTGGGATTGTTTTCACTCATTTTTTACAATTGTTATCCACTAAATTTGAAAATAAAAAATACTACCCTATTAAATTATATGTGTATCAAAACAAACTAAAAAAATATTTATAGAAAAACAATACTTTTATGACTTTTATTATTTTTATGCTAGTGAGAACCAAAACAATATGGAAATGAATGAGGGAAAAATGGATCCTACCACGTGAATTCCCGGCCAATAAAAACGTAGCGTTAAACGTTTAACGCAACCTTGTTAGAAGTCGCATAAGAAGTATAACTTCAAAAATTAATCCCGAATCGCAAAAAAAAACGTGCTAACTGCCCCTCCTAATATTGCACACATACACTCTAGATAGATAAACTATAATGTGGAAAAATAGAATTTTAAAATTTTCCTAAATTCCACGAGAACCTCCCACGGTTGGCCTGACGGCAAGGAGACTCTAACCCATAATCAGTCAGCACTGTTGTAGGTGCAAGCCGGATGCGGAATTCGTATCGACTGGGCTTCGAACCCGGTTCACCTCATTGGAAGGCGAACGTTCAATCGCATGAGCCATCGCGGCTCTCAGTGACTGATATGGGGATATGGATCTCTTACTTTTCCAGGGGGGATTCTGAGAAGCAACACGCCCTTAACAAGTCGGTTTTACGCACAAACAGCAGCGCTCACATTTTTATCAGTATTATTTTCTGACATTCCAAAAATCCTTTAAACTCCTTTTAGAGTTTGAGTCATGATGAATTAATATGCAAAGCTACGAGCAATTATATAAATTAATAAGTATATATCTACTTATTAAGAGAAAAAAGCCTAGGAGACTAATTTTGGTGGCCCAAGATAGGCCAAAATGGATGGGGTGATCAGAATTGAGAGATATATCAGTATATATATTCGGGTAAGTCGAATTATAAAACCCGGCAATTTTACGCAATTTAGGAAGGTCCACTTATACACCAGTAATAAAGTCAGACTTTCACTGCTCCTGAAATATCGATGAATTATTAACTATTAGAAAGATATGAAGAAATTTGTATTAAGCCGCCCTTTTCAAAATCAAATTTTTAACGTTTTATGAATAATTAATAATGGATTTTTCATAATTTCTTAACATAAAATATATTTTTTATACAAACACTAAATTAAATTTAAAAAAAAAAATAAAATAAAAAAAAAAAATAAAGATAATTCATTTAAGAGTAAGACAATGTAAAATTGAATGTAAATTTTTTACTGCGACCCAGTGTTGTAAAATATGTAATATAACATTTTACAAATGTTTATAATTAGAATTTATGTAATACAATAATGCAATCAATAAATTATTCAGGACAAAATTTTTGATATAAAAAGTTTATTTGGACAATTTACAGAGAGTTATAAGAAGCATAAAAGACAAGTTTCAAGAGTAGATTACACAGTGTCAAAAGAGAGTAGTAGTAGTTTAGAAGAATAGACAAAAGGATAAATTATGAGAGTCTACAGTTAAATAAATAGTAAACATTTATTTATTTATTACAACCTTAAGTCAATAAATTAACAAACATTTTGGGATATCAATACAATAAATTAATCACAGAAAAGAAGTTCTCTCAAAAGCAGGTGGCAAAAGAAAAAAAAAACATCAAAAATAATTCAGTGCATAAATTTTTCACGAATATGTTTTAAAATATCTTATGTACAGATTCAAATTATTATGAAACAATGAAAATTATACAAATGTCATATGAAAATATCAACACTGTATTTTCAGATGCTAATTATTAACAATTTCTGAACTTCATAATTTATGATACAACTGTAATATAAGCTTTATAAAAATACGAACTTAAGGACTGGATAATATCTATTTATAACAAATACATACTTAACTTAAATTCAAGGTTTAAAATTTAATAAAAAAGCAAAACTGATGAAAAGTATCAACTTAATTAAACTTCATATTTCATTACAAAAATGGTGCTTTAAAATTAACATTCCATTTTTAGAATGATGTTCTAAATTTTCTTCTAAGAACCATATTTAATATAATTTTGTAACACATATATTAATAGAGCGGCATATCATTAATTCATTTTTTTGTTCCGAATACTAACTTAATTATGTAATATATATAAGGAAATGCAAATTACTAATTAATATCTCAGAACGCTTTGAATTTGGCATTGTTTTTTTTATGTAAAAATATTATTTGAATCTTTAAATGTGAGATTTTTCCTAATAAAGCAATGTTATTATGTAATTATTTTAATTTACATCTTTTAATGCACAAAGATAAGAGCTTTATAAGACTAAGTAAACTCAAATTCTCAGAAAATAAATATTTTTTTTAAAAATATGGTTGTTTAAAAAAATGGAATTAGCTTTATGGAACATTCACAGTTTAACACATATTTAATCATAAATTAAGAATAGTGTATTTAATTATTTGCTCATAAAGTAATTGCATATAAAAAATCAGCTCCTTTAAAAAAAAAAAAATTTCTCGGGTAAAATTATATTTAAGGCATTTTTCTGTATAAATAGATTTTTTTTTTCAAGTAAACATTTTAATAACCATATTACAGAAGTACTTAGAAATCTTAAAGATTTTCTTTCTTGTTAGTTATTGCAATCTTTATTTAGGTATAAATAATATGCTCCTTAAGTAATTTTGTGTGATTAATTTTAAAATAATCCTATACTATGATTCAATGATATGCCAGTACTAATTTCTACAACTAGCTATTAAATAAGGCACAGATCACTCCTTACTATGTGAATAATTATTTATAAATAAATGTTAGTATATTTATGATATTTTGACACATTTAATTTTATTACATTTAAAGAGATTTTTTATTCACAGAAGGAAAATATATTTTTTTTTAAAAAAACGAACATTTTTCAAAAATATTTCTTTTTAATATTCATAGTTGATGGTAGAAATAAATTTTGAAACAGACTTAATATCTATTATGCCTCTTATAGAACAATTAATAAACTCTTTATGAAACAAAATAATGAAAAGAATCCTTCCATTTTATTATAAAAGTAAACTTACAATTTCTTTATTATTATTTACACACACATTACTGTATTCTGCAGATTTATTTTAATAAACTAAACTCTTAGTCTAAATTTTATTAATGTTTGGGTAGAAACCACCAAATAGTATAAAAATAATTTCATGAGAACAAACTATTTAGTCCTAATGTTATGAACATAGTGTCATAATCTATATTTATTAGCAATCAAATAATAAAAAGGGAAAAAATGTTTCATTTTTTAAAAATAAAAGGTATGTTTCATTGTATTAAAATTGCAAAATTTCACATTTTGGTCTAATCTGAGCAAATTAAAGAAAAGTGAAATGTTATGCAATTCTTTATTTTTACAATGAACAGTTGAAGTAGAACTCAATAAAAAAGAAACACAACAAAACAGCAGGATATGCTCTAACTAGTTTTTACTATTTTATAAAAACAAATACATACAACCATAGTGAAAAACAATTTATTTTTAAAGTTCACCACAAATAAATAACTAAAACAAGAACAATACAGAGGTAAGTGCAATGAGCTTTTTGGAAACCAATGAGATATAATTAATCTTCACCTCATAACAATGTTTAGTTATAAACAAGTATTTTTGAGACAATATTATACAAAACATATTGTAAAAGAATATTTAGTGAAAACTTATTTTAAAATATTGCTTTCGCAGAAAATTTTTTGAAGTAGTGTATAAAATTACTTTTAATACTGGCCAAATACCTAAGTTATAAAGGTTTAAAAAAAAAAAAAAAAAAGAAATACTGGATAAATTTTAACAAAATATCAAACATTTAAAGAGCATAAAAAAGATTTTAAGTCAAATTTTCGAAGAAAAAAATTTCATTTTTAAGGGAAAGGTTTTATTTTATATTATATAACTATACAACACTGATCAACTATGGAAAGTTGCAAAATTTCTGAAATCACAGTGTATGGAATATCTGTAAGTGTTTTTTGGAGTGAAAAAAGGTCCCAAGTGCATTTGTCAAAAAACAGTCAAGAAGTACCCTTATTAACTACTCTTTTGGCAGGTACATAAAACACCAAAAGAGTGAACACTATTAGGAGAACAATTTAAATGAGCATTATGGATTTGTAAAATTTGTCGACCGGATGTATAATCTTGCACGGGAATGTATTATATTTATTTCATATTATCAATGCATAAACTTTAAAGCTAATCTACTCAAATTCCTAAAGTGTTACTCAGATTGATCAAACACTCAGTTCTCAATTAGTTCACTCATGAAACACAAATTCCTGAAACTTGTTCCAAAAATTTTAAAATTACATATCTTTCTTTAAAAAATAAGAAGAAAAAAAAATGTAAATGAGAATTTTGAATTAATTTAATGCAAACAATTTTTTTTAAATTAATCTTTTAAATTGATTTTTACTCAGTATTATAACTATTCAAAAAAAAAAAAACTTTTTCAATTTTTTTAAAACTTGAATATTTTTATGTTCTAAGTATTCAAGCAAAGCTAAAATACAATCACCTCTGATAGTTCATATGTTTATGTAGAGTATCCAAAAATACTTTAATCTTAGAAAAATCCCATTTCAGTAAAAAACATAACATACACATACAATGCAATTACATCAAAAGACAATTGCACAAAATTCAATATATTTAAGCACTTTCTGAGCTCACAATAGAGAAAGCACTTAAATTTGCATAGTATTTATTTATAAAGAAATAGTGGAATGTAATGAAAATATTCACAAATGGACATGAGCAGGAATCATACCAAAATAAGCAGCAATAAAGTGCTAAGGATGTATTTTCAAGTATGCAAGTTAATTCATCTCATGTATACCTTTCCGGAAGAATACAACTAATAACTATTGTTATTTGAAATCAATATTATTTTTGTCCTCTTTCATTCCTTACGCAAAATTTTAATACTAAAAAAATTTTATTAAATCTGGCACAAATTTAAAAATTATATCACGTGTTAAGTATAAAAAAAATTACAAAGCAATAACTGTAAGAGAAGTGCGTGGAAAGAATATGGCAATATTTTAAAGTTAATGGGGCTACAACTGTTGAGTGCCGCATTTGTCACCAGTGGCTGACACTATAAAATATGATATGAAACCAAAAAAAGTACTTGTTTTCATCAATTATTAGAAAATTATTTAAAATCGACTTGTTATTTATTACAAATTAAATTCTTAGTCATTTCAATCTACTACTAGAGTGCTTTGCATTGTTATCTCAGAATATGAGTGCTTTTAAGCATAGTGGCCAGATATCCTTAAATATAGGCGTGCCTGTTAAGCATGAATTTAAAATATTTTTAAAAAAAAGGAAGTTGAAATTTGGGTTTACATTTTCCAATATTACATCCCTTATTAAACATGAGAATATAAATAAAATACACTAGCCCTTAGCACTTTATATACCACAATCTGTTACAAAATAAATAAAAATCCAAAAAATAGGATTGAAATTAAAAATGGACAAATTATCGACTATATACAGATAAATTAGGTGAATGAGTGGTTGCAATGGACAATAAGAGAGGCATGTCACTAATATCAACATTTAAAGCACTCGCAACTTTGGACTGTGGCAGTAACACCTTGCTGTTTCTGATGAAATCAGCTAGTGTTTGACTTCGAGTGTAAAGTTCTTGCAAGCGATCTTCAAGATAGATGATACACTAAAATATAGAATTATGGAAAATATAATCACATAACCAATGAAGATTTGAAAACAGTCATACATTTTTTATTGTTAGTAATGCAATACATATAAATGCACTCTACTGAAAAACATATACATTCAGGTATAATGTATTACATTATTTAATCAATGAGCTAAAATTAAACATCTGCAGGCACTAAATTGGAGTGAATAAGCAATAGGCAGAAGAATTGGAGGTGGATTTTCTACACCCAACTTAAATTGAAAAGAGTACTTACACACACTCCAAATAAAAAATAAAATTTAAAAAAAAAAAGAACAGTGCTACATACTATGTTTAATGGAAAAACTAAAGGGGGAAAAAAAGGTCAGGATAGCATGGTCTGTAGGGCGCTGGGCCCATGTTCGAGAGTTCGAACTCCACCGGCCGAAGACTCCCCGTGTAGTTGGTGACTGGTGCATGTTAAAATTAAGTCGAATCGCAAAGATCGCACCCACGATCCCTTCTAAGTGGTCACCCATTCGCTCACTGACCACTGCCAATGTTGCTCGACTTCAATGATTTTCTGGGAACTGTGTCTTACGATCAGTTCATTATAAACCCATAAAATTACAGATCACGGTACTTATTTTTAATATTTAATCTTTTCTATCAAATAGGACATTTATTTTCATAAAATCTCTCGTGAACCTAAATACCTAACGCAAAGTAGGATTATCGAGTACAATTATTTTCTTCTCTGCAGGAATCTTCCAACACAAGAAAGTAAAACATTAATTGGTTTCATTTTATATCATTTTTACGCATAAATAAAAAAATTAAGAATGATCTTAAAACTCTATTACACCTTTAATTTATGACCAAAAGCATCAAACTATTGAACTAAGAAAAGAAACTATTTTGTGTCAGTTTTAATTACCAAGGAATTGTAAACAGGGCTAATACTCACAGATAAGTTATAACTTTTGAAATGGAATGTGATTCTTAAATTTAACAAAACTTAGAATGTTTTTCCATAAATTTACAAAAAAAAAATTTTGTGTTTATTTCAGGTATTGAGGATTCCAATAAAATTTATAGTTAGATTACATTCATGAGTAAATAGTATTGTACCCCTTCCTTGTAACTGTATGTAAATTTAACATCTGTTATAGGTAGAATGAATTTGAATTTGTAAAAACCATTTAGTTCACATAATTCTTTTAATTTCCTTTTTTTTTCTTCAAGAGGCGTAATTAAAAGCTAAGGAATTTAACCTAAATTATAAGAACCATACATTGTGTTCAAAATATAACCATTATTTCTATAAATAGCAGTTTATTTACTTACATAGCAACAATGTTAACCCAGGAAGGAATAGTTTGCACAATTAAAAAAAAAAAAAAACCTAATTTAAAATTCAAAGATTTAATTAAAGAATATAATTATGAATCAAAAATTTTAAAGATTAATCATTATAAATTGCTAAGATGATTTGTTGTTCTGTAACAAATTCTTATTAAAATCAGGATTTAAAAAAAAAAAAAAACGCTTCACGAATATCATATTTAAGTAACATATTATGAAATAAAAGCCTTTTGTGGGGTGTGTTGTTATCGACCATGTCAACCTTCATCTATGAAAAGGTACCCCAACATAGAATCGAGTTAAAATGTCGTATATACTGGTGAATTGCAGTTGTAATTTTGTAGTGGTAGAAATGCTACAGTACTCCCACCACCAGAATTATAGCTGTGATAGAATTCGATGCACGGATACAACTAGTTGATTTATTGCTGTTTTGTGAGCAGCCAGGAGAGCTGTACTAAGATCACCGTACTTTCTGAGTGCTGAATGTGAGAGGCGTATTAACTTCACGGTCGCAGCCGTTTCTGTGTTGCCATTAGCAGTCGAGTGTATGCAAGCCGACGTTGGGCATGATCGAGACGAGACTGAGTAGCAACAGTGCGAGGAGGTGCATAATGGCGCAGTCACAAGTAACAAGTCAACTGTTCAATGTGGACCATCCGTCGAAGTAGGCGTTACTGTCAAGATAGGCGTGTTCATATCGAAGTAGGCGTTACTGCCAAGGTAGGCGTGTTCACATCACGTCCGAGTCACCAATGTGGGGAGTGTAGTTATCGATCATGTCAATCTTCATCTATGAAAAGGTACCCCGACATAGAATCGAGTTAACATGTCGTATATACTGGTGAATTACAGTTGTAATTTTGTAGTGGTAGAAACGCTACACTTTTTACAAAACTGATTGTCATAATATACAGAATTTAAGTAATAGAAATACATACCGATTCAGCTGGTATCTTAAGCTCACACATGTTCAAGATAGCATCACATATCTCACTCACAAGCGATGACATAATAACTGTTGATTCATTATACTCTAATTTACCTCCTCCCATAGCAGCGTTACTTGACAATAGGTTTACTTTCCTGAATGAAATAGTAAGAAAACCAGTTAACTTTAAAAGTAATAAATTCCCAATATGGAATTGATATTAGAATTGATATACATGATATTTTTTTACTATTAACAGTAAAATAAGTTCTCAGTTATTTACCATTTATCTGTATCAGCAATTATACACACAGATTCAGAAACTGGCTCCCCAAAAATATCAACCTAAAAAGAATAAAAACATTACATATCACTCTAATATTTCAATACATTCTAAAATGTTATTTTTTTTTAGCTATACAGCAGAGCGCCAATTATCCACACGCCGATTTACCAGATTGTCTAATTATCAGAATCGTTCAAGGACCAAGTGTTTTTCCCCACCTTCTCCAAAATAATCCTTTTTTACGAAAATATTTCTATATTTTCAGGATATCTTAAAAAAGAGAATAATGGTATCATTTGTCCATTGGTGACCTTGAAAGGAACCTCTCATTCATTCTTTCACATCAATGTGGGGGGCAACTGACAAGTAGTTTCTAGTAAAAGAACAGATTTCTTCTTTTTCGAAAAATTAAAAAGAGAAAGTAAAACCTTGTTTTGAAATGTTGCCTCTCAGTCTTAAAATATTTTTGTCAGTCAATTTTGTAAAAAAAAAATTTTTTAAAAACTTAAATTCTTTTAAAGATGCCATTTTTAGTATGCTATAACAGGCACTACTATAATTCCCAATAACAAGCCTGTAAAAAGTGTGAAGAGAAGTTACTTAACAACACTATCAAAGTTATATTTTAAAGTTGTTCAATTACATGGATTTTTCATTATCCAGATTGGCTTTGGTACCAATTAGTTTGGATAATCGGTGCTCTACCTACCGTATAAATTTCAAACTACTAATAGTTTTAAATGCAAAATTTATATACAATAACAGTAGAGGTCGAGCATTCTATTAAAAATAAGATATGTTGTATTTAAAATTTTTACAATTTGTTTATTCAAATTTTCGGAGCAATACATAAGAAAGGACCAATTTTGTAAAATGTAAAAAAGCTTAATTATTTACATGGCTGAATCGTCTTAGATCTTCTTTGACTTCTTCTTCCTTCAATTGCCCATTCAGGCCTTGCAGACAAAAGTCTGCTAAGTAATGATCAGACACTCCTGCCATCAGAGACCATCCAAAGCTCTTGTATGGTGATGAATCGACAATCTCCCCCAAGTGTTTCAACCTGGAAAAAATTTCAAATTTGTTGAATAATGACATAATTGAATTTGACAAGACAAGCATTAAAAAGAGACTAAAAATGTGTAAAACGTAACTTAATCAAACTAACATTTTTTTTAATAAAATATTTTAAACATTAGTACTGTAACAGCACAATGACTAAAGCACGGAGCTGCATTATAGCGGGCAGAGGCTCGATCCTTGACGCCTGCGAGAAGTTAGCCTAGCTTCAGATTGTAGGGTATCAACTTGCCTGGGAAGTACATGCAGCTGATGCACAATTTTGACCACATTTTCACCATCACAATACTCAGTATAATTAACTCCCAGGACTCCTTGGTCATAACAGGCTATAGCTGGTATGATATACTTTTATATTACTTTATTCGAAACATCAAATCAATACATAAATAGATAATAATATAAAAAAATTCATGCAAATTGATACATAATTGCTATTTAATTATATGTTAGAAGTCACATGAATTTATTAAAGAAAAAATTATAGTTTTCAGCAACAGAAGAAATATTTTCCACTTTTAATTTTTCTATATTAATTAACTTTGAGAGATTTTATCTTCAAGGAATTTTCAAATAAGACTCAGGAAATTTTAATGTACTGCAAGGATTATTTCTGCTTTTACATTACTAAAAAGGAAACGCTTTTTTTCATTAATATAATTAAAATTTACCAAAAAAAAAAAAATTTAAGTCCTTCAATTGTAATAAATCTATCTATTATTTTAAAATTAGAATTTTATGGAGGAAAAAATAACAAAAAAGCATAAACTTTAATAGAAAATAATAGGAGAAAAACTTTTTTTTATCATTAAAAATACTTATAAACTTCAATTTTTAACTTTATATCTAAAATAGTTAACAAAAAACTAAGAAATTTGTTAATGGAGGGATGATATTAAACGTTTATTTATTTTTGTTATGTTGTCTTTTGCATCATGAAATTGCCCAAAAGGTTAGTAAAAAGCATTTCTGTAAGAATTCGTAGAGAGCCGAGTCAGGAGGGTCAAAGAGGTTAAGGCTCCACAATTTCGTGACCAACGGCATGATTGTCACTGATCTGAAGCTGGGTGGTTTTCAAGCCCCCACTAGGGGTCGTACCCCAGTTCTTTGTAATGACAGTTCAGTGCCTTAACCACTAAGTTGTCGTGGTTTGCCCAAAAGGTTAGTATTTAACCTTAAACTACTTGCAATGCATTGTTTAAACTATGAATAATATTTACACAACCAATTCTTAAGTGTTATTTTTTATGGTTTTGATGACAACGGTTTTATTCATGGTTAAAAACCATCACATAATGGCACATATCAAAAACTTGCTCACCTTAACAATAGTAAAGAATTCATCAATTCAAGCTTTTGACTTAAAAATTACTTACACAACCACAGTAATGAGTGAATTTGTATAAAACCAAATTTAAGGTTTAGTAGGAACAATTAGCTTAGCAAAAGTATAACACTAAATTAACAAAATTATAGTAAAACATAAAACAAAATATAAAATTCTGTTAACCTTAGTCTGGAAAGATATTATTTGTTTACTTACCCAGGCATTGGTTTTTCTTGACAACCTTCGGGACGCCAATTATCTAACCTTCTCAGCATTTCTGACAAATGTGCAGGTTCTCTGCTAGGACTGTGTGGCTCTTCCATGCTGTGATAACCTTCTTCAATAGATTCACACTCTCGAACTTTTGAAGAATCTCCCAGAATAAAACACTGAGTCTGTTCGCATTCATTTTGATTACCATAGCATGGACAGTCTTTACAACAGCAACAAGACCTGGCTTTGGTTGAAGACTGACACAGATCTGCAGAAGCCTTTGTCAAACAGTTTTTCACAGCTCCATCAACGCACGTTACATTTACTAAAGGATTGTTCTCCTTCCCTTCTCTAATACTAGACAAGACAGCACCCAGAGTACTGCCAACACTATCTTGGCAACAGTTTGGGTGCTGTTCTTGAAGTGCTAGTCTTTTGGAACACGTTGCTAAACTCTCCACTTTCTCTTCCAAGCTCATGTAACCAAGGCTGTCGAATTCAGAACGTTTTGAGTTTGTGTGAAATGTTTCAGAATTGGTAGGAACTAAAAGGGTGGCTTCGGGCCTAATACTAGAACAATCTAATGAATGTTCTGAAGTCCGTTCTTCGGTCGGTGTGATTGTTAATTCACATGTGTCCTTCGAGGAATTAGAGGCACATTCAACTAGGGGATCATAAAATGCGGCAGTAGAATGAGGTATACAAGAATTTTGCGGAAGACACTTCTTGCAGGTATGAGATTGGAAACTATGAAGATCAACAGGTGTGTTGGAGTTGCTTTCATTAGTCCTTTTCACTACATTAATAGGAGAACGTTCCAACTCTTCCAAACACCTGTACAAAAAAAAAAAAAAAAATATATTTAAAATGAAATAAAGTATTTAAGGAACTGTGAAATCTGTATAGCTAGTTTAAAACTGTTCTAACATATTATTGCGTTGTTTTCAATCTAATTCACTTTCTCTTTTACAATTTCTTTAACACAACTCCTCAACTAAATTATTTCCAGAACACCATATTCCATCTAAAAATTATTATCTACAATCCAATACAAAAATACACTTTAACTTACAAACTTAATTTACTTCGCAAATATTGTGCAACTTTAAAAATTATTAGAAATTGTATAATAACATGTCCGCATTCTTTTGACTTTTTTAAATGTTAAATAGTTTTACTGTAATTAGTTTTTTTTTAACAATTTTAGTTTAAAATAAATACTTAGATACTTTAAACAAGGCTCCGACTCTACCTTTCAAACAAAAATAAAAATTTATAAGGACATTATAACAAAATATAATGAAAACATTACTTCCAACTTTAATGCAAGAAATTTACAGGAATTGAAATGATTTTACAGTTTAATTAAACTAAGTTAAAAAAAATCAATACTTAAGTCTACTTTTTTTTAAATTAAAAAAAAAAGCTATACAAAAAGTTATGCTATGAAAAAATTTCAATGTCCAAACCCAGTCCAAATTTTAAGATGTCTACCTTGTTCTCCATTCCTAGCTAATTTTCAGTCCTACAAATTTAGTTTAAAAAAAGAAAATAAGCATTTCTTAAAATCTGTGGGAACCCTGTTAAATTTATTTAAATAGTTTACAGTAAAATTTTAATCCAATGGAACATCTCATATCCAGAATCGTCAGGATTTCGGCAAATCCGGAAAATAGATTTTTCCAAATAATAGGTCATAATAGTCATAATAGATAAACAAACATCAAAACTTCTTTATTCAATAAAAAATGACAAATGGACGATAATTATTAACATCAATTTCAATTAACAATGCTATTTTTGAAGCTTTTGTTACAGATTTCCACATGGTTTTTAAAATCTCAATATTTTAATATGCCATTATAACATACCGCGAATTTCGAATCATGCATTTCAGTTAATTATAATTTCCCAATCCACTCAATTAGCGATTATTCCAGAGTGGATGCGCGTGGTTTTGTCAATTGTTTTTTCAGTAGTTATTAGAACCGATTTTCACTTGGCTTTCAAAATCTCAATGTTTTAAAACAATTTTATTTTGTTCGGCAAACTTGGAACCGCATCACCCGCAATTCCATGTGGATTTACGATAGCATTTTTGTCAGTTATTGATGTGGATTTTTTTAGCTTTTTGATGCTACATTCTTATGCACGGGAAATTTTGAATTGTGCATCTGGAGAATTACTTTTTGACACATTCGACTTGTGTCGATTTTATTGTCCAGTGTCGATTGCATTTTCACCAGTTTTGGATTTCCACAAAGTTTAAAAAAAATTTGATTTCATTTTTACTATAATATAATTAAGCAAATTCCGAAATGAGCTTTGAAACTATCACTTTATAACCCGCTTAAATCGTGTAAATTTAATCTCAAATCCAAAATTTTTTTCAAAATATAAACTTTTTGCGTACTCTGAAATTGAGAGCATCATTCTTCACAGTAATAATAGTATTATGCAAGAATTTTTTCACACAGTAGTGAAATTCTTTTTTTTTTCCGTATTTTAGTGGGAATCAGATTTAAATCGGAAATCAGCTAAAACCCATAAAGAAGTGGAAAAGCAGAGGATTCTCATTCCTGCATACTTTTTTTAATAGGTCAAAAAAAAAAGTTTTTTTTGAAAAGGGAAGTTTTGTTTAATTTGAGTGTTACAAAAATGTATGGAAAAAGAGACCCTTTCGTAAACAGGGGTCCGGATATGTGACTTTATACTGTAAAATATTAAATACTAGTTAGGCTAAATTAAAAATAATCACATTAATTAGTTCACTACTTGTTAAGCAGTTTACATGTTGCATAATATTTAACAGAGTTAAATTATAAATGGATATTAAAATAATTACAGAACTACTCACTTAGCACCAAGAGTTTCTCTATCTTCTGTCAAATCATCTGATTTGTCATATTCTTGCTGACATATATCACTACACCTGATGAAGTAACTAAGAATTCTAAGAAACCTAAGAATGACTTCCTTTTTTTGACCTTTCACAATGGTTTTCGTCAGCTTGGGAGGAATGCCTAACCCACCATAGAGATCACTAGAAAAAAAAAGCAATTAAAGGCACTGTAAAGGCAGTTTATTCATTAATATTAGATCAGTACAAAAGAAAAAAATGAAACTTATTAATCTAATTAACTAAGTTTAAAAAAAAAAATTGTGTTCTGAAAATGCTAGGAATCATTGACTTGATGAAAAAGGATTTAATATTTTCTATTTGGCTTCTTTCTAATATTTTTTAAAACTGAATAAAGTAAAAATGTAGCTAAGCATTCACACATTCTTTTAAAACACTCAAGCTTCAAGATTATTTTTGACAAAATAAAAGTGCAATCCATGTATGTTTTGCAGAAAGATAGAACACAAAATAAAAGTGCAATCCATGTAAGTTTTGCAGAAAGATAGAATAACTATGGCAAATGAACATTTATAGTCTCAAAAAAATATAGGGGAGGGGGCAATTTAAACAAATTGCAATTATAGAAGTTTTAAAAAACATAAAAAACTTCATTTCAAAAAGTTTTTGGATTTATTATTAAACAGAAAAAATTTAAAAATATATGCACGTTTTACAAATAAAACTTATTTTAGAACACTCTCATACACAAATGGTAGAAAAAAGCGTATATTTACCTTAACTGCATCCAAAGAGGATTATAAGGCCTAGACTTTGCAATTAAATCAACCTAAAAGAAATATCCACTCAGAATCACTTCCACAAAATAATTTTAAAATATTAAGCAATATTTATTACACATATAATTTCAAATTTTCAATTATCTAGACCTCAATATTAGTTTTAATATTTAAAGTCAAATACTTAGAAATAACTCATAATATTTAGAAAATCTTAAAACAATGTCTACTACAACTGAGAGGTAAAAATATTTAACAAATTGTTGGCAATAGTAATAAATATCTATTATGTTATATTTACATTAAAACTAGTTATGAATTAAAATAAATAATTTTTTCATTTAAAGAATATTTTTTACAATATATTTACATTAATAAAAAAATATAATTGTTTTAATAGACAGGCCCTTCAACAATAACCATATATATTTAAGGAAATGAAAACAATTTTTATCTAGATAAAGATTGAATACAACAGTTAGGTGATTGCTTAAAGGCAATTTTTGGAGTCTCAGTTTTACACATACCATGCACAATGAAAAATTGTAATTAAAATTACTTTGGCCAATTGATATTTTATTCTTTCTTTCTATATCAAAATATGTTGGCAGATTTAATCAACATGGATGATCTAAATGTATTCTCAAAGAAATATCTAAATAGTACAGTACTGTTCATAAATAGTGCAAAAAAAAAAAAAAAAAAAAAAAGAGAGAACATTTTTATCCCTTCCCCTGTAGTAGTTGGGAGGAAAAGTGAAAACCTGTTTCAAAAACTTTTCCTGTGCCCCTAAATGTTGCTTTTTTTGTTTATATACAGGGACTGCACCAAGCCTTGTGGGGACCAGTTTACAATATGTTTATCGAAGCTAGCCTTCTTCCCCTATATGTATCCTTCGGTTTAAAGCATGGTTAAAATAAAAATCAGCAATATTTGGAAAATTTATTTCATAGAATAATGCTTTTTTTTTTTTTTTTTTAATAATTTGAGCGGAAATTAGTTGGCATTTAGAATAAATCTCATACAAAATACTTCTTACATATTTTCAAATACAATTTAACAATTACTTACCCAGCAAGGAATATGTTTATGACTGGACTGGACAGGCTGGATTTTAGAATCTGTTGGAATAACAGAAGGTACCCAAGCAAGATGATGAGTGAGGACAGCAGTTAACAAAGTACTTACAAAACTAAAATTAAATAAAATATTGTGAACATATTTATATTAAATCATTTTAGACTTCTAAATACTCAGAGCTATTGTGAACTTACAAGTTAGTTTCTTTTTTGTCATATGACTTGAGTAAATCAGCAAACTTAGCCAGAAACGTGTAACTCAAATGGCGATGATTGGGTGAGGATATAATGGTCAACCATTCTGGGTTTACTAACCTGGGGGCTGCATACAAATCACAGAGGGATTTCTGAAATCTTTTTGAGCCCTAAAAATGAAATATTTACTTTAATTTCTAATAATTAATTACATAAATAAGACAAACACCAAGAGACTTTATTAACAAAACTTTTAAACACACACTAAACTTAAAATTAACTTCTTAAACAAAATAAAATATTTGAAAAAACAGGAGATTTAAGTTATGAATAAAGCAAAATATATAACCCATATAATACATAAGGCACAAAAATGGTAATTTAAAAAAAGTGTACACAATTTAAAGTATATATGCATTAACAAGTGTATGGTACAAAACAAATTAATAATAATCCATAACATTATTAACACTCAGATGTAGGATAGATTATTTGACAAAAGTTAAAAAAATATCACTTACTTCAAACATTAAGTTTAAAAAACTCTTTCGATTCAAATAAGCTCTAATAACTGTATCTTTCAAACTCATCAAATGTCCTTCAATTAATGATATATGAGTGAAAATGAAGTTATTTAGTTGTCTAAAATCAAAAGAAAATTCCTTACATTTTATTATATATTAATGCACAAAAAAGTACCAAATTAAAAATTACACTAACTTTTTAGTATATTAGATATGATAAAAATAAAATAGTTAAAAAATATTTAATTAATGAGAGATTAATAGGAATGAGAGAATCACAAACTACTAAAGGCTGCTGTATTATTAAATTCTATACAAAAATGCTTTGTAATGCTACAAAGAACAAGTTTTAGTCTATAAATTATAATATAAGAAAGCATTAAAAATCATTCAATTGTGGCATAAAATCACTTTAATACATTATAGACAGTAAATGATTAAACAATCATTCATTTAAGGGAGCTGAAGATTATTTATTTTATTTTTGTCAGTACCATTTAATCCTCGTAATTGCAACTCTAGTTAGTTATTAACTCTTAAGATTTAGAAAATTTTTGGCTTAAAATGTCTCAAACATGTGAGTGACTAACACTTGAATTTTTTGTTGTTGTTATTTTTTAATTAGAGCTTCAGTAATTTTATTAAATTCTGTTTTTTTTAAACAAATTCTATTAAAAAGTCTTGACCAAAATCACAATATTAAACCAAAAGAGTTTTGTGAGTATCCCCACATATCAATGGAGAGACATTTCAGAGGAAATATAGTATGAGCTAGATATAAGGCACTTTAATACAGACATAATAAATATATTCCTTGAATGAAAATTTGAATCATAGCTAAGATCTTCAAACTACTAGACATTAATATTCTAAAAAACATTTTTATTTAATATTAATGCAGTATGAATCACATTTTCTGAATAAATGTGTTATATTAAGCTTGTCTCTTTAAGTCTCAAAACAAAACTGATTTAAACAATGCGAAAAAAAGATAAGTATAAGGTTTTAGTATATGATGATGTAGAAATGGTATTTAGAAATATTTATAATTTTTTTTATTTAAAATAGAAACCTTTTTAATTACCACTTGCGTATTAATATAATACTTGAAAGATGTCAAAACAAAATTTTAAAACAAGTTTTAACATTTAACTGCATGAATCTGATACAAAAGGACTATTTTTAAATTTAACAAATTTACTTATATCTAAATAAATAAAGCGAGGTTTATGTGCAATTAGGCAAAGTTATGATCATAATATTTGTTTATGTAATAAAATTACCTTCCATAAACAGTACAAAAAAGGGGAAAAAATTACAGAATGGAAAAATTTTTAAATCAAATCTAAAATTTAATCATTAAATATTTCTGGATCAAGAGAGCTAACTTTACTTTAGAAATCACAAATAAAACACATTTAGGGAACTTAAATAAATTTCTATCCCAGACCTAGAAAAAGGAGAAAATACTAATTTTATTAAATTAAAAATATTCATTTCTTACTTGTCATCAGGCTTGCTCTCATCACTCAAGTTAATGACAACTGATAATCCAAGCTTAACTCTCTTGTTAACTGTAGTCCTTGAACACTTAAAATAAAAAATATTGAAAGATATTAACTTGCACTGTCAAATCTCAAAGTTTATTGACAATTTTATAGTTTCTAAATATGTGATCTTAATGCAGCAAAAAATATACAGTGATTGTGAATTAATTATAATAAGTGTTAGCAATCAAACCTAAAGGTTATTTTTAAACCCTTTTCAGTTACCTCTTTACCTTAATTTAACATTCAGATAAGTGTTTTGACTAAAATATTGCATGTTAAACATAAAAATATTACAATACATTTAACTGTTAGTGATTCAATATAAGCAGCTGCAGTGATGTAGAAAAGTGGATTAATACACTCTGCATTGGTCATTTTATAAACTTAGGATTTATTTATTAATTTCATTTCATTTTAAATGAAAGATTCTATCCTTGTATATTATAGTCGTAAATCAAATTTCATTTAGAAACATACTAGTCAATTTGAATATTATTTGTAGTTATTTTTAGTTTTATTTTACTAAGTTGAATATTATATTTTAATACAGTAGGGAACCGATTATCCGGAACGATCGGGACCATCGCTATTCCGGATAACTGATTTTTCCGGTTTTCTGAATCGCTACAAAAAGCCGTTTTTTTATTGTTAAACCCAACTAAAAAAAAAATAAAAAATATTTGGAAATAATCTTAAAAAAAGAAAAAACGATGAAGTAATACACTAATGATTATTTCCAAAATGATGGTAAGGTAAACATCTTTCAAAAAAGAAAGAAAAATCCTAAAATCTCATGAGGGAAATTTTTTTTTTTTTTTTTTAAAATCTGGTGGGAAAATTTATCGAATTTCGTTACGGTTTTTTGGTTTTCTGATTTCCGGATAACGGGTTCTGTACTGTATCTTTTAGTAGATTAATCAAACAATATTTGAGAGGTTAAAACCAGATTTTAAAAAGCAAAGTTATGAACCTTTTTTGTTATTGATTGTGATTCTTACAGGTAAAAAAAAGTTTCCTAACATATGTAATGCTAAAAAAGCAATAAATAAATAAATAGTGGGAGATACTTAATGAACAGTGTATTTTTTTCTTTTTAGTGTTATTCTTGATTTTTAATAACAGCTTTTTAAAATTAAAGTATGAATCCTTGTTTTCTTTTATTTTAAACTTTAGAATAAAATCAACAATTACTATCTTAAGTTTTTACTTATAAAAAGGCAGAGCTGAGTTTGGTACAGTATTTAAGAGTTAATTCTGCTTTAGCTGAACCAGTTATTAAATTACTTAAGATTGAACTCAAAGCTTTGTCAAAGAGGATAACTTACTTCATTTGGAGAGATTTCTTCTGATTTGGGCAATCCAAGTTCGATGCTGGTAGCCTTGTTTCTCAATATCCGCCTTTGCAAACTGTTATAACTGCTGGAACGTGGAAGACAACTAACAGGTGTTTCAGGTGAAAGATGAGTGGTAGGAAGACTGCTATGACCATCATGAGATTGTAGAGAGTCTAGTAGGTGGGGAAAAAATAATCAAAGAAAAAGAAATGTTTGTTAACTATTAGAAGTAAAAAGCAGAAAACGAACAAAACGAAAAGGGTATAAAAACAATACTAGGGTAATCCAGAAATATGGAACCCACATTTACCTTAATATTTATCCACCCCTCCTCTAATGAGGTTTGTAATACATGATAAATTAACACAAAATATACTTTTTACTGACTTTAAAATCTATCATCAAATGAACTTCACAGCATAGAATCAACTTATATTTAGAATGAATACACATTTATTCAGTTTGAGATTAATATTTTGCAGAAAATTTTTTTTACATTTTATTCCACTTGCTTTTTTTAAAGTTTTTAACATCAGCAACATAGTTTTATTTGCACTCCCGTCCTTCGCAACCTTCTAAAATTTTGATTGATTATTACTTAAAATATTTTACAGGCAACAGACAAATAAATATTGTCCCACAAGAATAATTTATAATGATTTATAAAATAAAAAACAACACACTCATAAAAATCTTCTGTTAAATATTCTTATGTTAAAGAAGATAATATGAAAAAGAAGATACTCTACAATAACAACGGAATTCAAGTTGAATGCAATATTTCATGTTTACGATTAAAATGAAATAGAATTTGCAACTATGTATAAACAGAAAGAAACCAAAAAAAACTGCTTAAGTATTATCAATTCTAGTTCAGAAAAAATATATTTAAGATAAGTTTAAAATCCAAATATTATGTTCCAAAAATTTTAAAGACATAAGGAAAATATAAATAAAAAAAATATTTACCAGAATCACTGTCTCTTGATTCTACATGTTGACAAGATAAACGACTAGGTACATTGACTGGCACACTATGAGCTAAATAAAAATCAGAGGGAAAAATTATTAAAATCCAGCTTTAAATTAAATTACCATCATTAAAATAATTTTTGGTTAATGTTATAAATTTATAACCATACAAAAAAGAAAGAACAATATCATTCAAGTTATATATAGTTAATCAAGTTTATAGTATAATTTGAAATAGTATAAATACAAATTGAAAAACATTCAGTTTTAGATAAAAGAAAAAAAAAAGATAAATAAACTTACCCAAATGAGTATCAGACTTATCAGTCGATTTGTTAATATTCACCTCAACTGATGTCGTCCAAGTTCCTGACTCTTCTGTTTCAGGTTCCCTATTCATTAGAAAGAAAAATAAATGAAATGGTAAAAAAAAAAATTTAAGAAATGTTTTTCTCTAAACGAAGTAAATTAGAATTTAAAATAGAAAAGGAGATTTTTTGACACATTGTTAGATAGATTTTTACATAAAGTCTTGAAACTGCAATATTTTAAAGAATTTGCGACTAAGTATAACATTTAATCAAAAAAATTTCCCTTTCCTTAATATCTTAAAGAAATTAAATTCTGATAAAATTCACAAAATGTTTAGTATGTCATTCTGATCAATTGGCAATATCATATTGCTTTTGATATATGCATTACATATTCTGTTTCGTGTTTTTTTTTCTTACTCAAGTCATATGATTGGCTGTTAATTGTTTTGAGACAGTCTGTTACAACAATTTTACAATTTTGAACATTAATTTGATTGAGTTTAGAACTATTTGGAGCAATAATGATTTCCCTGCAATCAGAACCGAGGTTTTTTTTCTCAATCCAACATAAATAAATAAAACCTGTCAAAAAAAAGCATCCCATAATATTTAAAAAAAAAATTTCAACAAAATTTTGGGACTATAGTCTGTTCAACGAGAACTGATAGTGGAAGTAAACATAAGGGTTGCTGTTTGATCGCCAACGTTTGCCACTTCAACGGTTTTTTCGCTGAATGGGCGATTTCGTTTGAATCGACAGAGCTTTCGCTTTTATAGAAAAACGAAAACGATATTCAGTTTTTGATACCCTAAAATTACATAAGAAAGTGCAAAATTAAAATATTTACATGAAAATACGTTTCTAATTGTTTAAGTAAACACATAATTTTATTTTGAGAATAGTTTTAATGCATTTTTTTTAAGTTTAAATTAAATTAGTTTTAATATATTTTGCTTAAATATCTATGCAGAACATAACTTTCATAGTTCGAATGTAAAAGTCGTATAGAATTGAAAGAATATGTTAAAAAAAATACTCTTTACTTTCATAATTGCAATTTTTTTTTAAAAATCTATTGAAAGTTAAATAATATTTAAAAAAGTTTTATGTTTCACCGATTGATTTAAAAATATATTTGAAGGAACTGCATTGATTTGTATTTTTAAACTGTTATCTTTATTTTTCTACAGGAAGTATATTTAAAGTGTAATTTTTCTAACAGGGAATAAAATATCGCTCTTTTAAAGTTTGTTAAATTAGAATCATCGTCTTCAGCTTTGAGAACTTTGTTTATTGTCGGAATTTCGTTACGGCGGAAAAAATCATGAACTTTTCTTCTTACAGCATTTTTGTCGAAATCGTCAATGTCATCCAAAAAAATTTTACGAGATTTAGTCCTCTTCGGTGAATCTAATACACTATCTCTTTTATATTCTTTAATGATTCTGAAAACAGAAGCTGTGCTAACTCCCGATGCAGAAACCGCATGATCAGCCACATCAATGATTGAAACATCTGGTTTTGAATGCACTTTTGTTTTATAAATGTTCAATATTATTTCCTTTTCAGCTTTACTTACGTAAGATTTCTTCTGCCGTTTTTTAGGAGGACTTAAATCCATCACTTTATTTTCTATATTGCTCATGAAACATCTGCAAAAATACACCACCTCGAAACTAACAACCCTCTTAGAAATAAGAGTTTTGACTAATAGGCGCTATTTGTCATTAATCCGGCGCCAAGCAGACAACGGTATTGCTCCAAACAGCACGCCGCTTTGTTTACTTTCACTATCAGTTCTCGTTGAACAGACTATAATTTTTAAATAACAATAAAAATATTGATAAAAATTTGAAAATTCTTTAAAAACTGTGCAGACTCGAAAATTATTTAAAGAATTTTTTTTCTGTATCTTATTTGATAAGTTATTGGGGAAAAAAAGAAGAAAAAAAAAAAGATTTGAATAACTTGAAAATGTAAAATTTACTAACGATTTTCCAATTAGCTTTTGTATGTACTTTTTTTTCCTTCAGCTCTAAATGATAAGGGTTTTCCACAAATCTTCCTTTGTATCGTAAAACAAAATTGAATAAATGATAATACCCTACAATGATATCTGGACAACAAATTGTGTATCAATAATTGTGATTGATATATGTTGTAATTATTTATGTAATGTAACTAATCAGAGCAATATAGGACATTTCCAAACCCTATGGAAAAGATCAGAGGAACTCATGTTGTTAACAAAAGACTCTATATTCAGATGGAATGAAACAAGATTCCAGGGCATCAAGACGAGCTGATGTGATAGGGGAAGGGAGAAGAATTTTGGCATTGTTGAAATTGAATTTATGTTTAAAAGTCTAACAATGTGCAGCAATAGATGATAGCATTCTTGATAACTGACATATTTATCACATTTTTTAAGTGTAAAATTAAAAGCAATTCTAGCGTCCAATATAGCTAACATTGCAAGGGCAATGTATATGAGCAGAGATTTTCAATGCAGATAATTTATTTAAATAACTAGAATTTAATTTTGTTAACAGTCCGGAAAATGACTTAAAAACTAAAACAGGATATCAGCAAATTTTATTCATTTATTATAATCAAAGATAAGTAATTAGCAAAAACACTTACGGTGTACGATATGGAGGTAAAGATGGGGCAGGAAACACAAGGCTCAGCATAACTTGGGAAGGTGACCTAAAAAAAAAATCATTATGAATAATCAGAAAAGAATGGAAAAATTTTAACTGCAAAAATTTCAACATTATTTTCAGTTAAGGAAATGTTAACATGAATAAATAGTTCTAGAATAGAATTCTTTCTTTTTAAGTAACAATAACAAAAAAAAAAAAATTCCTTCTTAAATTAATCTTTGAGTATCACAAATTTTACATGATTTGTTGAGTCTCAATTTACAACATGTTGTACAAATCTAGTATTTATATTAATACCACGAACAGCATGATCATTAGACACTTAAAAAAATAAGTTTACTATATGTAAGAGTTAAAAAAAACTTTTTTACAGCCTTTGCAATGGTGCTTATCCCTGATTTGATTAAAAATCTATGGTAGTTAACAAATGAAAGTAAAATAATTTAGAACATATATTAAGAGACTATTTTTTAAAAATAAAACCCCATTTATATTGTTTCAAGGATGATCATTTCTGGTAATAGTTAATAAAATAGTTTTAAAATAAATTAACCAACATTGTTTGCTTTTAAGAATTAAAATTTGAAAGAAAATTACGTCGAATATAAACCTCATAATAGAAGATAATGATGGCAAACAATAAAAATACAATTTAAAATCACAAATTTTCAAATACTTCCCTTTTTTTTTTTTACATCAGATTTGCAAAAGCATTGCCTAATAGAATGTAAGCACAAATTCAAAATATTTGAATATATTAAGCACAAGGGATGATTGTGGTTATGCTGCTCGAACAAAAATATGAAAAAAAAATGATAACATTTAATACAAGACAACAAAATTAAACAATGGTAATAACTAAGTATGACACAAAATCAAAATAGGATGAAGCAACCAAAAGAAAGGGGAACTTGTAAGTACTTGAATCAAACCTCCAAAGAGGAAATGGGGAAAAAATTATTTCTCTATAAATTAATACAGTAGTGTGCTTAAACTCATATACTTGGTACTAGTATAAATGAAACTAGATTTTCTAAGAAAGATATAGAAAAATAAAGATGTACCTGATTGCATGAACTTTCAACAATGTACCATGGTAGGAGATGGACACTGAACCAAAGATCATTTCTCTAAGAAGTGTTTCATCAGAACTTGGTTTTTTGGACTAAAATTTCAAAATAAAAAATTTTTATTAACATGTACAGGAAGAAAAATACATGAAATTGGAATGTAACAATTTTTTATTTATTGGTCATTATACAGGGTGCGTTCTGAAAGTAATGCGCATGATTTTGTTGTGACGCGACTATCGTTCGCAGCGCACTCAGATTGGTCTAAAAATGTGGTGGGGGGTTTGTCCTTCCAAATGAGCCTGGTCTCAGGTTGCTCCGAGCAGTAGGAGAGGTAGGACGTGTCTTTGCGAAAAGTCTTTTTTCGATCGAGTCACAGCGTGATGGAGTGTTCGCTGGAACAGCGGTACGCGATAAAGTTTTGTATGCGGTTTGGAAACAATGCGACGAAACTCATCACATGCTTCAATATGCCTTTAAGGTGAAATGCATTTTGAGATCTCAGTGTGAAAGGTGGCACAAGGCCTTCTAGGAGGATCGGGAGAAGGTCACCGACGAGCCTCGTTCTGGACGCCCAACAACAGCCCGAACCGATGAAAACGTCCAGCGTGTGCATGAAGTTTTGAAGTCAGACCGTCGGTTAAGCATTCAGGCAATCGCTAACACTTTGAACTTGTCAAAATGTGCGGTACATGGGATTGTGACGAAGGATATGCGAAAGGTCTGTGCGAAGCTTGTGCCGAAGGTGTTGACGGAGGAGCAAAAACCTGACCCAAAGTAAGGCCCCCTTGGTGCCCCAGCCTCCCTACAGCCCTGACATGGTGCCATGTGACTTTTTTGTTCCCCCAACTGAAAAAAGAGCTAAAGGGAAAGCACTGGGAGTCTGTGGAGAACATCCAAGCTCATGTTACAAGGTCCCTGAGAGGCATTCTTGACGAGGAGTCCAGGTGGACCAGAATCGTCTCCGCAAGTGTATTGATGCACAAGGGAACTATTTTGACGAATTTCAACTATTTGTACCCATAGGATCAATAAATCTATTTTCCCCAGAAAATGCGCATTACTTTCAGAATGCACCCTGTATGGTATCATGCAGCAATGCAAACAGGATTTTTCTAAGGTCAGCAATTGAGTAATATTACTTATATAAAATACAATGGGAAAAGTACGAGCTTATACAGTCCTTGAGAAAGATTTATTGAAGACGAAATGGATTAACAATAAAAGTAGGAAATATTTATTTATTTCTCAAATTCAGCTATTCTGCCAAAAGTTAAGCCACTTGAAAAAAAGCATCACAGCATGACTAAAAGATCTCATATACGGGGTGGTCATAAAAAAAAATTAAAAAAAACTACTCTGTATGGATTTCAAGCAGGTTATCCAAGACTAAGATTGTTGATATGCAATTATGATTGATATACAACTGTGCTCTCACGAGCCTGTGTTTACAGATAGCAAATTTTGAAATTTTCTAATAGCAACATTTATTTTTTCATCAAAGTTTCTTTGAAGATATTTTTAGCAAGGAAAGCGGCGACACTAAATAAACAGAGCAAAAAGCAGCATAAAAATCACTGTACTTTCTTCTTCCTTCTCATTGTTGCCCGAGTACATTCAGCAAACATGAATCACTAACAAATTGAAAACATAAAATACTGATTTCTTCATCCCTGTCTAGCTTCTCCATTTTCCAACGCTGTTCCAACTCCAATTTGGAATTTTATGCAGAGGATTACATTTTCAATAAAAAAAAAGATGGATGTAGATATTTTTGAGACCACTATTATTGTGAACAATCTAAAAAAAATAAGGTGCACACTAAAAAGGTAATGAGTAACTTACTTCATAAACATATTCCTTGCTATGGTCTTCATTCAATCTAAAAGATTTTTCAATGCTACTTTCCTGCCTCTGTCTGGCCTGAATGTTGAGGGGTGGCTTTCCATTTGGGGATGCTGTCGGATCTCTCTTGCGTACAGCCTTGGAATCAAATAGTAGTCTCCTCTCTTGTCCATTATGTTCTCGAAAAAGCAACACTCGAACTTGTTTTGTACTGTCAAAATCTGGTGGCTTGACTCTGTAGAATACAGAGAGAAAACACAATTTGTAATTTATATAGTAAAAGCATTTCTATCCGTAGAAATACATTAAAATATAGAATAAAACAATTAAGAACTGTAGAATAAAGAACTACAGAATAAAAAAGTTCAATTTTTATACAGTAACACTTAAAATCAAAAATAAGACATTGATATCAGCGTTTTTTTTTTATAAAAAAAAAATAGTAATAATAAAAATGAAAGCAGTAACTTTTAAATTTTTAAGCCAAGCTGTTAATAATAACTCCTTTTTTTTTAATGCTTTCCAGAATCACTACAATTTTTCTAAAAATATAAATTAATTCCCAAACTGGAAATTACGTTTTTAAAATATACAAATAAAAACACTACAAATATATTAAAAAAGGAATAATTTCAGACATTTTTTTTTACAAAGATTTAGAAACTTATACTTTTACCTATTTATAAATAAATAAAATCTTTTAATGAAATTAGGTCAAAATTGTAAAGAAAAACAAATACATGAGCCACACTTTCAAATTGCTCAAGAAAATATTTTTAGTGAAAAACACAATGCATTTCATGTATCAAATAAGATGTGTCTGTACATTGTGCAGCTATCTAAAAGGAATTCCAAAAGTTGTAAAGTACACATTAGTAAACAATACTAAAAAATACAAAGTTCATTTGTTAAGTTTAAAAAATTTGATGTAAAGTGAAATGTTCGAAACATTTTATGATCTATGTCACTTAAATTTTATTGAATGAAATAAATGTGCAATGCACTCCTGTATTGTCCTAAGCCCTTTCAATTTTCCTTCCAGTGAACAATGCGGAGAGATGGAACTGACTTAATTACACGAAAGCAGCTCTTAAAAGTTTAGTTTATGGTTTGGACCATTTTTTACAGGGTAAAAATCCATCATAAAATTTAAATTAAAAAAGTAATTAATTATAAAATTTTTTTAACATTAATACAAAGAGCATAAACTATAATTGGCAGCTAAATTTGCTTATAAATAATAACATAACTTCATTTTTAGTGTTATGATTTGGTTTATATGATTAAATATCAAATTTATTTTTAACTGTAGAAATTTTTAAATCTAAAAATAATTTTCTCTATGTATTAAATACTATATTTGCCATTTTGCTAATACTACTATTACATTTTACTAATACTATCTTGCCATTTTGTAAACCTAACCAAGTTAAGACATTTAACTTCAGTATGTTCATGAAATTCTTAAAAAAAAATAATCGTGAATCTTAAATAATATATATATTTGCAGTGTTGAAATTAAAATTAAAATTCGCTAATTCAAATTCAAAATAATCTAATCTAAAAGTTACTGCAAAGCAGAGAAATACAATATTTAAGCTAAATTAAGTATTGTCTGTCTTTTTTTTTTTTTTTTTATGTATATTACAGAATAAAAAGTTTAAAAACATTTCCAGAAAATTAGGGCTTTTTTATGTGTTGTAAGTAAACCAACTTTAAAACTTTTACACCAAAAACTATTTAAACGAATCTAGAGTAATTACAGAAAATGCAAATGGTACTAGATTTACCGAAGTTTTCTAAAAATTGTATCATTATGAGTAATTTCAGCAAAGGAACATTTAAGTTGAATGGAACACATTTAAATCCACTCTGTAGAAAAAAAAGAAAGAAAAAAAACTTGTTTTGCTCAATTTTAGCAGCAATGTTATTTTGTAAATAAATTGTTTAACTATATTTTTATTAAGTCCTTTTTATTTCCTAATAATTCATTCAATCTAACATCTTTTTTTTTTTTGATTGAAAAGAAAAACAAAACTTACAAACATGCTTTTCTTTATAATAAACATCCCCATGATTTAATCAAAGAACGTCTTGTAAATCACTGTCCTTGAAATAAAGTTCAAAAACACCGCAACCGGAAATTAACAATTTACTATAACAACTGACAGACAAGAAAAGCATTCCATTAACTCCAAAAAAAGAGTTAACTCCGTTGCATGCAAGTAACATTCTAACGTATTTTTCCAATTCTTCGTCCGTGAAACTTGGCGGGGAAAACGTGGATGAACAAACAGGGAAGTATAACTTGCTATCAACGTGATTAAATCATGCAATTTTCATAGTGGGGCAGGAAAGTGTAAACAAATAAACTAGCAGACATTACGATATTTAACGAGATGCGAAAAACGTCTACATTTTTTAATAGAAATATAACTTTTTTTTAATTTTGAAAAACTATTTAAATATTAAGCGGCAATTTGACTAAGTAAGTTAAAATTCTCATTTACAATGGAATATTAAAATTTGCAGTAAATTACTTTTTAAACAAATATATTAACGGACACTTCAAAACTACTAAAATGAAATAAATCAATTACAAGAAGAAAAATTAAGTAATAGTGTAAAAGTTTTTTTAAAAAATTGATAACGTGTTTAAAAACTAATTCCAACTGCACAAATACTATTCGATTAATTAAATTCAAATATTTATTTACAATGTAACATTAAATGATTAACTTTTGTTGTTTAGAAAAAAGAAAAAGAAATTTAACCAAAACGTCATAACTGCTAAACAATAAAAAGCTCGTTTAGAAAACGATGTCAGCCATCTTTTCATGTTTAAGTATATGTTAAGTAAAGTTAAAAATTGATAATCTTACCAAACTTAGTTTATTATCATGAAAAAAAATTTGCTTTCAATTATTATTATTAATTTTTTCTTTTTTAAAAAAAAAAAGGCCTGGCAAGAGACTTGCGACGGAAATTCAAAATCCATAATTTTTGCGCATGTTTCAAAGTCAATATTTAGTATTCAAATTTAATATAAGTATTCAAATTTAAATAAGTCCGATAACCACGTGAGGGGTTTCTTTACATTTTTTAGCAAATTCAAATTTAAAGCTATAGGAACTGAGAAGTTAAACATCAAAAGCTTAATATTAAAACAATCAGTAATTAATCCAATGATACTAAGCAATAAACAACTCGGCTATATATCAAGTTTTTCGCCTTGGATGAACGTATTATTTAACAGTCTTGATAACACATAGTCAAAACAAAAAACCGCCAACTTTTAGCACACACTAAGTCAAACAATTCATACTTAATTGCTAATTGAAAAATAGATAGAAAGTATAAGATTTTAAAAAATTGAAATTGTTAAGTATTTTTCAAAGTTTAGTTAAAAAGTACAGGTGATAAGAAATCTTAAAATAATAATAAAGAACGCAAATATATATACATCAAATACCCATATAAAAATTTGAAATCCTCAACTTTAATTGATATCATTATTGCTCATAAAATTGCGCCTTCTTGACTACTTGTTAACTATAAAACTTTTTCCTCCGAACTGCATTAAAAGTGGACATTTTACCGAAAAATGGATTTAAAAAAAAAAAGAACATTAATTAATCATAATTTAAAAAGCAAGTTGTGGCAAAAATGGTTCCCAAATGCTACAATTAAAATAAATATATTCTTTATTAATATGATATAAAATTTTCTCAATCAAATTTTTTACAATTAGAAAGCGATTTGCAATTTCCAGATGCTGATAAATACCGTAGCGAGTTTCAAGTAGTGTTAAAAATTTCGAAATAACCGAATATTACACCTAGAGAAATTATCGCTGAATTAATAGGTAAAGTTGATTCGATTTCAATAACGAATTTTGAGTGCCATTCGTTAGAGAGCGCTAGAGTTCTACAGTAACTTGCGACGCACCTACTATAGAATGGTTCAATAAATCACAACATGCTTTCTCAAAAGCATTAAAATACAGTTTGACCAGGATAACGTATTGCTGACTGTAAGGTAATAAGTTCGTTCCGACGAACGAGTTAAAACGAACTAGTGCCTTCTCTCTACCAGATCGAGAAATTACTATATATTATAAATAGAAAATTATATATAGAAAATACTATATATTATATATAGAAAATTATAGTATATGCTCTCCTTGAGCATATACTATAATTTTCTAAGACAGATGAGTTAGCAAGTCACAATTTAAATTATGGTATTTAAAAGCTCATTATTAGACCGGCTCCTGCAAAGACTGAGTTCTTAAAAGTACTACTCCAACAATTTCAGCACCTAATCGCAGAGCTAGCTCATTAACTCCTTTGATTTCTATTTCATTATAATTTTATCATAAAAACTTTTTCTTACTTGAAATTTTGAATAAAGATTTGAAAAATTCTGTATTAGAGAAAATTCTTCATCGCTGTACGTATATCAAATAAACCGTGAGTTGCATATTTACGACGTCATAAACATATTATATCGAACTCAATTAGCATGAAAACTATGGAAACAGTTCTTATACATTTTGAAGCAAAGGTGCGATCCGTATTTATTTATAATTTATCTACTTATTTATTTATAAAAACTTGAAATGTATGCAGTCTTTACCAGTGGCGTACGCAAGGGAGGGGTTTAGGGGTTTGAACACCCCCCTTGAGCTCAGACAAAATGGCAAAAATAAACATTTTAGTAGAAATTATGCGGGTATTATTTTTTAAGACTATATATTTTTATTTGCCTTATGCCTACCTTTTTATCTCACGGTATTTCTCAGAATACTGAAAAAAACATTTACTATAATAGGGTTGTACTTTTGAAACCAAATTCACGTGATACTGTTCTGCCAGTCGCGATAGTTTTCGAGACTGGCTGTCATTCGCGGGGTCTTTACGCGATGATTCTGGAATCTTAGACGTTCTGTCGTCTTTGAGACAATTCGAGAATTTTGGAGATGCGGTGAAAAATTATACAAAAGGGGGAACGGAGTACAATGTAAGTTTTTCTGTTGTACAGAAATGTAATACTTCCGTTGAAGAAAACGTTTCTAGCATAACAAAATCTGATGAATGTGAAAGTGGCCCTCAAAATGTTACTTCCCACACATATGACATTGGACTTTTTTCAGAAGATATTACATGCGAGAAGATATTTAACTATGTTCTTAAACTTAAAAAATCAAATCAAAATTTAACTAAACAATGCTGTCTAAATAAAAAGTCAAAACTCTCTAGACTCAAAACTCTTCAGAAAATTATGAACACCCCCCTTGAAAAAATTCTGCGTACGCCACTGGTCTTCACATTTATTTATGCATTTTGCACGTCTTATTTGACCAAGTGTGATGTCTGGTCCTGTATCACACAGTGACCCATCATAACGCTATCTGTTGGACCCGAGGTTAAAAAAACAAAAAAAAAAAAACACGAGAAATAGATTCAAATATGCAACATCGTGAACGAGAAGCCTGTCCCACTTAAAGTTACACGCAGAAGTGTTGAAATCTGTGTTGCAAATTTACAACATGAAATTATTTTTAAGCTGAAATTCCAGAATAAAGATTTTCTGTTCACCCTTCTCGTCGTGAATTCACGTTTTCAAATCTTTAGCCAACCACTGTATGACTTTTCTTTTTTTTTTTTAACTCTTTTTTGTGCAGTCAAATCGAGAACTTAATAGCACACGATTACATTCTATCGTTGATGTCCTGAATAGCAGCTGAGTAAATACATTCCACCGGTATTTTTCCATCTGCATAAATCTCATCTTCGTTAAAACTTACCAAGTCGGGAATAGAATGATGCATTCGATTATAAATTTTATAACTTACGGACAAAATTCAATTTTAATCTTCAAGATTGAGATAAAATCGACAAAAACGGTTGGATCATATTTAAGACATCATTAAAATATAGTTTTTTTTTTCTTTTTCTTTTGAATTTTTTTGAAAAAGAAAAGAAATTTAAGTAGTGATATGATTGCACAAAGTAAATTTAAATTAAAATCATAATTTACTACAATTAACATTATTTGTTGGTTATTATAAGATAAAAAAAGTGTATCTGCAGCAAAAGCAAATCATTAAATTAATAAAGTGTAAATAATGAAATGTTACTAGTTTAATAAATGAGTGTAATAAAATAGTGTAAATAGTTTATGTAATTAACCGTCGCAAATATTAGTTTTAAAAACTTAAATCTCTCATCTCTTCTATAGCGTATTCTAGATTTATGTTCGTGACAGAGTAATTAATATAGGATGATTTCAATAAAAATGACAACTCTACAAAGCAGGCTTATCTAATTATTTCAATGGAGAGAAATAACCTCCCCCCTGCAGAGTTTTATTTTGTCTTATAAGAATCTATTTCATATTAAGAAAGGCAGTTTTATATCTGACTTGCAGTTATATCAATGTTTAAATCCGTAACCTTTCAATTCTGAGTCGACCCCAGAAGACAAGAGGACTCTTGGAACAAAAATTGGAACAATCTCGCCCCCGTGGAGGATTTTTTGAGCGAAACTAACCCAAATTTGCGTTATATGATGAGAAAAAACGAAACCCTCTCATTATTAGCTCGACGAAAAAGGGACTAACTCACGATCCGTCTATCACAAGAAATATTTTTATAATCAGCAGTGACGCCAAGGCGAGCCGAGAGCACGGTAGGTACTGACCAGCATACCATTGGATAAATTAGCAGAGCCATCGTGGGTTTCCAAACGAAATTTATAAATGCGATCTTTCGAAATTTAAATTTCTGAGCCTTATCCAGAAATGGAACTAAAATTCTGATCCAATCACCTAATACTAAGCCCTATCAATATTATTTCCTCGTTGGTAATAGTCAATAAATGAATGTACATAAAAATTATAAACGTATGCAAATTATAAACTAAAGAATGCTAACTCTAATGCATAATTAATTTAAATCCACAAATTTATATACAATATTTTTTTTCAAACCTCATAAAAGAAATTATGTAGGTCATTTTTCAAAGAACACATTGTCAATCTATGAACAAGTCATCAAGTCATTATGACTGATAAGTGATGGTGATACAATAATGAAAGAAAGGCAGATCGAAAAAAGTAATCAACCTCCCCCTTAAACAGCTGTCTAACACGGTCAAAAAGAAGAAGAAAAAAATAGGAAAAAAAATTCTTATAAACATTAAACATATCCGCAAAAGATCTTTTTGACAACAAACAAACAAAGAACCGACTGTCAATAATCAAGCATGTCTTTTTAAAATCGTAGATTTTTGATAATGTATTTTTATTTCTCTTTCAGTGTGCTCTATTAATTATTTTTTTTTTAATAATTATCCTTCAAGCTTTTTTATTTTATTTAAAAAAAAAANAAAACCTAAAGACGCAAAAAAAAAAAAAAAAAAAAAAAACGTTAACGAAAGAAAGAGAGAGAAAAGCTAAAGACTACGCACTTCGGTGAGTTTTTCCTTTTCTAAATTGTCCCACTTAAATGAGAATTTTTCTTTCACAACTAATCTTTTTTTATTTACAGAAAAATGACCAAATAAACATTTTAATGAATAATTCAATTACCTGTCTGTTTTATTAAGACAGGTAGAAAGGAAAAAGAAAGTTTTTAAAAAAATATTTTAATCTTATTAAAATAATGGATTGGTAACAAATTATACATTACTATACTATTTAGTTTTTGCAATACTTAAATTTTAATTATCAATTAACTAACTTTTCTCAAAACTAACATTTTTTTTTCATTAACTTACTTAGTGGTAAAGGTTTCTTTTAATCAAAATATAATTGAATTTGGAAAACCATTCACATGAGCAAGCAAAATAAAATATTTTGAAATTAAGGAAGAAGAAAAAACGATTCATTTGAAAAAGTTTTTGAAACACGAAAAAAAATCGTTCTTCTGATATCAATAACAGTTTAAGTATTTTCATTCTGAGCTTAGTAATAAAACAGAGAAGAAAATTTTAAAATATTTTACGCTTTCGTTTGATCAATCGTTATTTTGGCAATAAGTAAAAAATATAAATATAAAAAAATGAAACAGGCTGATTAAATTTTGATCGAATATTATTTTATTATATTACTGACGTTGAACAATCGACCAAATTCTGGGTTTAAGACGATCATTGTTCAACTCTGTAGCCTTGTAATTTTGAATCTTATCCAGAAGACAAGGGAACTCCTAGCCCAGGTATAGGGACAAACAAGCCTTCGCGGAGAGTTTTCTGTATGGAAGTAACGAGCATTTGCGTTACACGGAGCGGAAGATCACGAAAACCTCCCACGGTTAGCCCGACAGCAAAGGGAATCAACTCACGATCTCTCAACCACTGGGAATATTTTACGTCAGCACTGTGGTGAGTGTCAGGCAGAAGCAGAATTCGTAGCAACCAGACACAGCTGGGATTCGAATCTGGATGACCTCATTGAGAGGCGTGCGCTTTATCCCCTGAGCCACCGCAACTCTGTTCGAATTTTAGGAATTTTACAAGTTGCAACATGGTTCAAAGAGAAGGAGAAGGCTAACTTAGAGTCGAATCAATTACTAATAATAACTGAACGTCTCATTTGACGAATCGATCAATTATACAAAGATAAATTATAATCTAATTAAATAAAAAAAAAATTCATTTAGTAGTGTTACTACTTATTACTCGAGAATTTTTGTTTTGATAGTTAGTTAGAAATTTTTGACACAGGACCCTAAATTAGGCTTCGAAATTGAAATGTTATAATATTCAAAACTTAGATTGAATTGAAAAATTCAATTTAAAGAATTCCAAAAAGTGGACTTAAACGATTTCACAAGTTTAGCATTCAAATAATCAACTTAGAAATTGTTTTATCTAAACAAATTTAGCTTTTTTTAATTTTAAGATTGCACCGAGAAAAAAAAGAGCAAAGTAAATATGTTTCAAAAAACATATTTTTTCCCTCCAATCAAGAACATCCAAGATTGTGATAAACACATAATTAGTTAAGAAGAAAACTAATACCATATACGTTTTTAACTGCATAAACTTGGCTAATTTCACCGTAAGGAATAGACGGGTTCATTTTTTTAAGGTCATGAGCCACCACTATTGAAATTGAACTTTATAAAGTACTAATTTATAAAGTACTAATTTATAATGTCTGTTTAAAGCCAGACAGGACAACAGGTTTCATGAATTTTTAAAGAAGCTAAATTTCGCCTAACAATGCCCATGCCTGTTTCCTCGAAGCACGGGTGTGGCGACTTGACCACATATCGGCAAACTCTCTTTTTAGGCAAAGATGGAGCCTACGCCCCGTCCCGAAATAAGAAGGTCTGCCCAGTTAAGGATCTTGACCTCAGATCACTAAAAACATACGTGTGAATTTGATACGAAAACCAAATTGGTGCAAGAAGAGGAAGAAACAAAAAAAAAAAAATCGGCCCTTTAATACGGTCGAGTGCCATTGAAGAAGAGATCGGCGTTCAATGCAGATCAAGTCAACAATGGCGCATTCCTAAAATTCTTCACGCCTCCATGAGAATTACAAAGAATTATATTTATCGTTATCACTTTAATACCAGACTTTTACAAGAACTCGTCTGGATCGGGTAAAAAGAAGAAGATTGAATGAGGTTTTAAATAGGATCCGTAACAGTTTTTGGATGAAGCCGAAATGATGTCTTGTTTTTTTTTCTTTTCGATGTCTTATTCATTGTTTAAATTGGGGTGAACGCCTGAGTTAGACATCAGTTAAATATAATAAATAAGCAATATGAAAGAAAGTTAACGAGTTCTGTAACGATAAATTATTTGCTAAAAATTATTTATTTAAACTTAAAAAAAAGAAAATATGATTCAATCTGTGATTGGATTGAGGTGTGTGGCTGAGTAATTCCGGAGAAAGTCATCAATTGATCCAAAAGCAGAATTATTTCGAACAATTTTAAAGAATTTTAATCGCGATCATTTAACTAATTGCAAATATTCTGCTGGTATGAACAAAAATAAAAAGGAACTTATAAATCAAATTATGTACAAATGCCTCATTAATGAAAGAAAAATTTTTAAAGAGCAGTATAAGAAGTAAAATATTCTCAATGGGAGACGAATCACGGGTTAGAGTACCCTTGCCGTCAGGCTAGACGTGGAAGGTTTTCGTGGTTTTCTTCTCTGTGCAACGCAAATGCTAATTAGTTCCATCCGCCTATCACTGAGGATATTTTACGTCCACACTGTGGTCAGCACTGCAAACCGGGTCAACTCAATAGGATCCCCTGAACCACCAGGGGGTCTTCTTGTCTTCTGGGTGGGGTTTAGAATTAAAATGCTATGGAGTTAAACATTAATAATCGTTATCTCTGAATTGGGTCGACTGTTCAATGCCAACAAGCAAACAAAAATCAATAAATAAAAAATTATTAATGAAAAGCAGATTATAAAATTAACACAGCAGAATTTCTAAAATAATGAGAGAATCTGTACAAATAACTGCTGAAACATCTCATGGATTTACTATGAAATTGATCAAACTTGGCCGGTAATCAAAACATGAGCGATTTGATATTCGTAGGTCGTAATAAAATATCGAAATATCAAAATTTTAAAAACTATGTAAAAATTCATGCGTTTAACTGTTAGAAAAGTGATTAAAAAGAGTTGTTAATTCACGACTATATAGACACTAATGGACATGTGCCAAAAAGTTATTTATTCGAAATTCACGTGCCTTTATGATATCGTATTAAAAATATCAAACCATAGCAGTAATATAAATTGACGATGAAAATACAGTTCAACAAAAGTGATTACTCAAATGCGAAATTTTCGTGTCGTAATAATCTCGTATTTAAAAAAAAAATTGAATAAAAAAACGCACTTGGCTCGATTTTATCTTAGCAAAATAATAATAATAAAACGCAGTAATTATTAGTAAAATAATAATACAGTTTCAAATTTGGAGGGGGGGGAACTAGGGACGAGAGGCGCAAAAATTTTTATTGGCTACCAACATTTTTTCGAATTCATGGAGCCCTGGACATTGATATATAGTTTAACCAAGTCAAATTAAAAATAAGATTATCTTACCGAAAACTCTCTGAATACATCGAATACATCCTAATCTCCTAACTAATAAATTAAAAATGAAACATCTCTCATAATCAAAGATCACTTTTTCATCAAATGAAATTTTTCAGTATTTTTAAGTCACATTAAGACTACAGTTTCACATTCTAAGATAATTTTAAAAAATTGATTGAAAATAAAGAAATGAAAACAGGTTTTCGGCTTGTCTTGTTTGTTTTGCAACTCAATGTAAACAAACGTTATGTCCGGTTTATGATACTTTTGTTCAGGATATTTCTGAGAATTTTCGGTTTTAACAACGAAAGATTTCATTCAAAATAAACTTTAAAAAAAATTTAAGTGGAATTTGAAAATGAGGATTCCAATAAGTGAATTCAAATCAAATTTTGGTACTGTATTCTAAACGCTAATTCAACGATTATGTCACAATTCCTTTGTTTATTGTTATGTAATTAGGACAGTATATTTAGAGGGCGTTAAACCATTAGTACCCTAACAGCAATTCGTTAATAATAATTTTCGTGTTAATATTAAAAGTATAATATAATACTAAAAGTGTAATATCATCTGGACAAATATCATAAGATAAAAGAAATAAATCTACCTTGAAAATTAATATTTAATAGGAAAAAAAAATCGTTAATTTTTTTTCAATAGAAAAAAAAAATTTTAAAAATTTTTAAAATTTGTAAAAAGAAAACACAATTATAACAGCAATTTTATAGTTGAACAATACAATAATACTATTTTAAGTATACGATTGTAGAAACATCGCCCCGTCCCAAAAAAAAAAAAACTTAGAACCAGAATTTAAAAGTCAAAATTAGAATTTCGACTTCTAAAATACTAACAAATCGGAAAAATACAAAATTAATTAGTAAATAAATAAATGAATTAACATTTTACTTCTGAAGACTAAAAAAATTACGACATGAATTTGGAAAAAAATTTAAAAGTAAATAAATAATATTTAAATAAAGAATGCTTGAAAATAATTTACGATAGAAAATAACTCATGTGAACTTATACACCCCTATTAAAAAAAAAAGAAGAAGAAAAAAAAAAGGGAAATGAGAGCGTTTCAAAGCATATTAAAACCAAAAGTTACTTTTGTTCGAGGAGAGTTAGAATAATAAATTTTGAGACTAGCTCCCTTTCATTCTCCCCCACAAAAACAAAACAAAAAATGGTGTTTTATAGTTGGAAAAAATATTTTTCCCGAGCGAAAAAAGGTTTTGTCTTCCATTTTATATTAATAATATAATTATTTTTGATCTGGTCTGAATTATAAGAACATTGCTTTTGGTGTAAGAAGATATGCACTACAATTTCCTTATTCATGTAGTAAATGTTTTTCACATTTCCTTTCGAAAATCAGCATCGATGGCTAAGTAAACCAAGTCACTTATTCATTAAGAAATAAATTAAAAAGAAAAGAAATATACAGATTTTGGAAACAAGAGGCAATTTCATTTAAATTGTTATAGTCTTTTTAAATAAAATAAAAAAAGTTAACCGTTAAATATTGATCAATGAATATAAAAGTAAATGAAATCATCTAAACGTAACTTGCACAGAAAAAAAATAGCGATGATTTCATGACGATAATCAAAATTTATATCTGACAAAAGGATAATTTTCATAAAATACGTCAAATTATAAGTTATTTTTATATGGATTAAGATGAAACATCAACTTACAGCCCGAGATTTCAAGATAATATTTTAAGGGGCCTTAACAATTTTTTTCTTGAGTGAAAAACGTAAAGTGATAAAGGTACATAGTTTAACTATTTAAATAATTTATTGATAAAAAATAATATATTTCGTTGATTTTTTGAATTTTTCATAATTTAAAAAAAAAAAAAAAAAAAAAAAAAAAAAANAAAAAAAAAAAAAACAATTTCGAGAAAAGAAATGTTCATATTATTTGATATGCTTTTGAAATTAAAACAAATTTTAAAAAAAAAATTTCAATTTTTCTTCCGCCATTCGAGTCTTAAGATATGAACCCAAATTTTTTTAGAACTTTTTTTTTTTTTTTTTTTTAATGAATTGTTACTTCAAGGGGTGAAAACAGTCACATGTCAATATCATTCACCAAACATCACATGACGATCACTCGAACAGGCTTCCAAATAGATAAGCTATAACTGCGGATTTAAAAACGATGAAATAACGGATTGCAAAGCATTATGATTCACAATTCTCACTAGACTTGAAAAACAGCGGAGAAGAAATAAAATAATTGCAGTCTAAGACAACAGTCGGATGTAAACAACTTGCATACCGACCAAACGGCAATAATTATTATACTTCATTTATTATTGCGAAGTTTACAAATAACATGTTTGCTTTCTCAATGATATGAAATTAATTAAGCTATTTTGGTTTCTTTCAACAGAAAAAATAAATTTAATTAAACAGATAAAAACGTAATTTAAGTTCGTTGCCAAACAAAATTCATCTTTACAGAAATTTCGAATTAATAATAAAATAAATAATAATATCATCATCCGTAATTTCGACTTAAGGTCGATGTATCTTTTAGTGACAGTAGAATTTATTATCTTTCACGACAATTTTTTATTAAAAAAAAAAGAAAAGAAAAAAATCGTTTTATATTTGAATATCGATGACATTTTCTTTCCTTAAACCAGTGTTTCCCAAAGTGTGGTACGCGTACCCCAGGGGTACGCGTTCTTATGCGAAATATCTCACAACAAACGAACATTTCAAAAAGTTTTACTTTAAAGCAAAGCTCGCCATGAAAATTTACGAGTATATATTTTTCTATTGGCTATTTTTTGCTGAGTTAACATTCAATTAATAGTGGTGACGACAACCAGTTGTAATTTTTAACTGCGCAATTTTTTTTTTTTTTTTTTTTTNTTTTTTTTTTTTTTTTTTTTTTATCATAGCAAAAATAATATCTTTCTCACTGATGCAAATTAACTTATTAACAAAACTTTGTACCAAAAAAGAAAGAACAAAAAACATAGTTTAAAAAAAATACATTCATTTTTTATTAATGGTACACAGCGTTGCGAAAAATTTAGCAAGGGTACATAAAAGTCATAAGTTTGGGAAACACTGCCTTAAACTAAACCTTAATTAATGCAGCATACATTCCATTTTAGCTAAAAATGGTATTTGATGCTAATTACTTGGGAGGACGAAATCTACAAATCTTGAGACAAGGCAAAATGCAAAAACGAATAACATAAATATATATTTAAAAAAAATAAAAAAATCTTCAAAACAAAATGAAATTTTTTAAAATTTCATTATACTACTTGTTAAGCAAAACAGAAGAGTTATAACTAGATAGATGAAATGGGTATTATTAATTTGGGTTAAACGGGCTATAATTGAAATCTATAAACGATATTACTAATAAATTTTTAAATTTGATAAACAGAATTTTTTTTAAAAATTTTTACAACTTTTATATTTGCTAATAAAAAAATTTATTTTTTTTAAATGTAAAAATAAAAATTTTCAAAAGACTGTGGGGGGTGCCCATAAGCCATATTTTCCGCGTTACGACCCTATTGTTATTAAGTCGCATATGGGAATAAAAAAACAAGGGGAGAACAACAAAAAAGTATAAAAAGTGAAAATAAACTGCTTGTGAGATTGACCTTCGAAATTTCTTGTTTTAAATATTTCATATACTATAAACAAATTGTTGTCTCAAGTAAAAAAATAAAATTTAACTTTGTATGTTTAATATCTTACAGTTTATTTACACAAGAAAATTACGAAAAAAAGTCATATTGAACATCATTAAATTACGGCGAGGATTAATGGAAAATATTTTACAAATTTTCTGGTTAAATTTCAATTATAACGAAGATTATAAATCGAAGTAAAAGAGGCACAACGAAATTATAATTTACAGTCTTATTATTTATTATCTTAGACTGCTAATATATATAATTTTGATAATTCAATATTTTTTAAATAATAAAAATAAATTAATGTAAACAACTTTATAAATTTTTTCAATCTTAACTCCTAAAACTGCAAAAACTCTCTTGATTAATAATAATAAAAAAATGAAAATAACTTAAAAGTAAATAAACATATATACCTTTCTTCAAAGACGGGATTCTCTTTCAATATATATCTCGAATTTCCAGGAGGTATAAGTCCCAGACTCTGTAAAAGTCTCTTCCATATATCAAACAACCCAATATACATACTTTTCTTTTGAGAAAAAAAAACTTAACTAAAACTATAACTCTTAAAAGTGAAATCAAATATTCATAATATAGTTATGAAATCACGAGATCCGAAACATTCCCGAATCATCCTCGATTGGAAACAAGGTGAATCGGTTTTAGAAAAACGATGTTCAGAATCACGCGCTCTTTCTACTACGTATACGCAAAAATCACACACATTGTATTCACTCATACAACAAAACGCACATCACGGCCGAATCTTGGCACAACGCCAAAAAAATCGGAGTTCCACAACTTGGCGCAATTATCTCGAATTTGGCTAAAACTCTGCGCCCGTCTTATCGGCTTTGTCAGAACACATGGTTTCTTTTTCGTAATGAGGGAGAAAGGGATTATTTTATAAATAGGATTTTATGAGAAGGGATTACATAATGCAATAAAAAGCTGCGGATGAGCGATTGCATAATAATTTGGGACTTACCTCGTTGTGGAGTCCACACCGGCACGTGACACGTCGTTCGCCGACATTTGAAACGTGGGCTCTCGGCTGGACCTACTGGGGAATGATCGATAGAACGATGGTAAGATCAAAGCGCCGCCTCCACGCCCGGTTTTCAAAATAATTTAATTGTACAAAAAAATAAATTATATTTGTGAGAAAAACAATAAGTTTCAGTATTTATGAGAGCGAGAAACCTATTTAATATTATCATTAATTATTAGTGCCATTAGTAAATTTTTAAAAAAAATCTAATTTTAAGAACTAAAAAACAAATTCTAAGCGAAATTAGGGAACAAAAAGAGCTAAAAGATTTCCGTATAAGTTCGAAAAATTAACAACAATTTCCGTTATTCTTGTATTTGATATTATTCCCGTTTCCAGCGACCTTAAGGTCGCAAAATAATTACAAAATGATTTTACGACTGTAAAATAATTACAAAATGATTTTAAAATAGTTGCAATTAACGTCAATGATGATTAATTTTGGTAACAGGTATTACTCCGATAATTAATTAAGCATCAACGGCGTCAATTGATAGTCGATTTTTTACTGTTCCCCAAAAAAGGGGCTCATAAAATTTATAAAATATTGTTGGAAAACTATTCGTTACATTCGTCTCTCTTATATCAATTTATTTCATCTAATTTTATATATTTATTTATTTTTTTAAAAAAGTTACGTTTGACAGTTAGAGAAGGAATTCTATTTCGTTAGAAAATAATCCAATTGCATGAAGCGTTTTTTAGAATCCTAATTTTCAATTTGGAACTTTTTCTTTCTTTCTTTAAGAGAAACAAATAAATTACTTACATCAGATTTCCTTGTAAAATTTAACCCATTAAGGCTCTAAAATATAGTTAAATCCACTGTAGAAATATTAAACAAGACCGTGAAAGAGATTGGTCAATGACCTTTGTGAATTTAAATGTAAATAAGCACGCGCAAACACGTCGATAAAAGAAAAATTAGGTGAACTCGGAATTTTCAAAATCAAAACAATTAATTGATCAGAAAATGACAATTATAATACGTAATTTAAAAGTGAATTTTTTTCAATGTTTTACAAGTGATTGTTTTTTATTAAAACCAAAAATACATAACTTTATTGATCATTATTTTCCGTAATATTTTAACAATTTTTTTAAACGAGAAAAAAATAAGAATAAAAAATTACATTTAAATTTTCTTTTCAAATCGTGACATATTCGGAAACATAACACAGAATAATCAAGTTTTTAAAAAGCATCGACTAGTAATTTTAACAAGAAACATAATATCTTTAATTTTAAGGACGATTATTCGAAACAAAAACGCAAGCGATGGTATTTAATACAAAAATAAAGTTTATAACGATTCTACAAAGCCAAGCTTCTTTCAATAATCATAAAATAATTAAAAAAAATAGCAATAATAATTTTTACTGAGCCGCGGTGGCTCAGGGGGATAGAACGTACGCCTCCTAATGAGGTGCACCAGGTTCGAAACCCAGGGGTGGGTGACACGATTTCTGCTCCCAGCTCGCGCCGCCCACAGTGCTGACGTAAAATATCTTCAGTGGTAGACGGACCATGGGTTAGAATGCCCTTGCCGTCGGGCTAATCATATTAGGTTTTCGTGGTTTTCCTCTCCATGTAACACAAATGCGGGTTAGTTCCATCCAAAAGTCCAAAGGCTAGTTTCGCTCATTGCTTGATCCAGAAGTTTCATTGTCTTCTGAGTTGGGTTCAAAAATACAATTGAAGAGTGATAGTTGTTAACTCAGAAATGGCTACATTTCCACTCACTAATAATAATTTCTTTAAAGAACTAAAATCAAAAGAATAACAAACGCAAATTAAAATCGAATCATCAATTATAATCAAATATTTATCAATGATTATCAAAATAGGAAAATTTCGGATCCCATTCACATAATAATATTGACGATTTGAATAATTAATTACCCATCTCCAAATCAATGATCGAATATCCTCGTTGCCAGGCGGCCAGACGCGTCGATCGTAAGGTGGCATTCCAAAAATAAACTACATATATTAATAATTCCACTAAATGACGCGTGTCTTATATAATTGGTCGGACGAACTGCAATGGCCATACGACTGAAATATGACGATTAGTAAAAAAGATATCTTTAAGTCACTCATGAGCTGAGAACGTGACATACTACCAGCGATTGGGAGATAATTTAGTAACGATTAAGTCGGTCAGTTGACAATGTCCCGTGCAAGTTTTTTTCTTCAGTCATAAGACATAATTTCTATTGAGTTCTATTTTTATTTATAATCTGTTCTAATTCTATCGTCCTTCCAGCACAATAAACGCTTTAAAAAATTAAATACGAGGAATACGACTTTATGGCTGGAATAAATTTTAAGAAAAACATCATTTGGGTTTTTTTTTTAAATATTATTTCAGTTTATTAAGGAAATTAGCATCAAAATAGTAGTGAAAGTAGAAATGCAACATTATTAATTTATTCTTTTTTAACTTAAAAGAGGGTCATTTCAATTGTTGACTTAACCTTTCAATAAGAAGTTGATGTTTTATTTTTTTTTTTTCTCTCTCTCTCCATATTTGGATGCTTTCTAAGAATCGAATGCATCCTATTCAATGACACTAATAGTAGTTATTTTAGCACTGTATGGTTAATTCGCAAAATAAAATTCAAAAGTTGGCGGGAATAGCAATGCGAAATTAAGTTCCATTCAATATACTCCAGTTACTAAATTTGATCAAATTCTATCTGTATTCTCTAAGCATAAGCTAAGTTAGTCATCACAATTGCGTCAAATCACCTAAATAACAAATTTGATAAATTTTAATAACTGCGTGGAATATGTTAAGCGAAGAACCATAAAAATAAAACAAATTTAAATTTTTATTCTATAGCAATGCAAATTTTTTGCTTCAAAGAGGGAGTCTTTCATGAAAAATATACTATAAGGAGCTAAAAAATTACATAAATATTAATTTTTATTTATTTAAGATCAGTTACATTTTACAAAAATTTACAAATAAAACAAAAAGAAATCCGTTTTCGTCGTTTCAAATCAGCATTTACCTCCGACAAATTGTTATTATCTGACAGAAAAATGTATATAATGTTCTGAAAAATATTAACCTTAAATAATCGGGAATTTTATTTTGTAAAAAAAAAAAAAGTAAAAATTCAAATTCATGGAGATATGGCTAATGGCACAGAAGCCGGCTGTGGCTATAACTGCACTAAACAGAAATCTTACGGACTCAAAATAAAACGACAGTAAATATTATGTATAAGGACCAAATTGAAAAGGAAAAAAGATCATTCGAATCTTAAAAAGTAGAAAGTCAACTTAAGAGGGGTTAATAATTTTTCTTCCATGAAATAAATAATTAGTTGCTCAATTTTGAAAACAGAAGCCTTACATTAAAATTTTATTCACCTCCAGTGAAATTCGTTAATTTTGAAAAGCGATGTCTCATTTTAGACCTTCATGCTCTCGTTACTCTTGTGTTTTACAGTAAAATGGTACTTCGAAAATTGCAGGTCCCAAATTCCAAATTTATGGGCCCGTTTTTATTAAAATGGGTTCCTATTTAATATATAAATTCTCTACCAGGCTATACATCTATTAATATGCATGATCAAAATTATGTTATCTATTAATAGATAAAACAAAGAATTTCAAAACAAAAAAAGAAAACAAGCAAATATTTATATAATATTTGGGCCGAGCTTTCAAGCAAGAAAGGATATAATTTGACACACAGAATAATAATATTTTCTCCTTTAGTTATTAATAAAGAGAATTTTTATGTTTTTATTTAGAGTTAAATTAAGAACATATAATTGTTGGCGTGTTTTTCCCCGAGATGAAGAATTTATAACTTATTTATCGCTTTTTTCCATCTAAAATTTTTAGTGTGTTTGGCGCGTAAAAGGAATCACTGATTAAAATTTATTCTTTGCACATTTTTTATCTTCATTTAAACATACTTTTTTAATTCATTTTCGATAAATAAAATTTTATTCACTAACATACAATCATTTCTGTATTCCAAAGCGAAAGAATAACAAAAAACGACATTATTTTGAAAATATTTCCCTGGCGCATTGACGTCACTCGATATGTTTCGCTCATTTTAATACATTTTATGTGCTTACGTCATTCGAATTTCACGAACTCGGTCATAACTTTTCGAATCAATGGTTTGGTTTCATTTATAATCTACCCACGAATTAACTCGTCTCGACTGCTTTGTTCTTTCGTCATTTAATCTCAAGACTGAAAAAACATTAGATAGATACGTTTCTTACGCTCTTACGTTAGCGGTTAGAGCATCAAAGTTTCCGACGCCATATAATTTTCTCTCCTTTCAAAATAAATAAATAATATTAAACAAAACAATACGAAAAGAAATAATAACAATGAAATAATCCATTGCACATGGTATAGAAATCTATATAATAAAATTTAAAGAACGTGAAGAATTTTTCCATCTCTCTTTATTTGGCGAGCAGAGAATTGAAAATTTTATCCGTCTAAAAAACAAAGATTAGTCTGGTCCAAAACAGGAAATGCATTTTTTAACGACGGTAATCACGTGTGTAAACACTGAAGCGCGTGCTTGCAGCTTAAATAAAGGAGGTAAAATAAAAAGTAAAAAACTTCTCTCGCATGACCACAATGAATTGTAACTAAATGCATTTGAGCAATCACGAATACACTATGAATAATTTATTAATACACCACGTTAAATGACAAATAATTTACATTTTAAATAGCTGAAATATTTTTTTTTCTTCTTAATTCCTTTTATCCAAATGTAGCTTAATAAAATTTCATCATGTTTTTTTTCTTCCAAAATAGTTTTAAATTATTAATTTTAATTTTATACTGCTATCAACTAAAATATTTAGTTTTTTACACATATAGCTTATTTATAGAAAATAAAATAAATAAATTACTTTAATAATGTTAAATAAATTACTTTAACATGTTTTTTATAAATAAATTTATTTTATAGAAAAGAAAATAAAGAAATAACCTGACTAATCGCATTATTGTGTATTTATTGTTATATTTCCGCGTGTATTTACTTTCATAAAGATTTACAGGATTATAAAAAATCCGGAGCATCAATTCCAGAAAACCGTAGCTGGTGGGTTAAAATTTTTGCAACATTTACTTCAGTCATACACACGTCACAGCCCGTTTTATAGGGCAGCCCATTCATGCACAGGGGTCTGTCCAGACATTTTGTGAAAGGTCCGTTTTTCGTGAAATTGTGAAAAAATTACTCACATTCTTTCAACCAGGGTCCGCTTTTATGAATTTGTGCAAATAGGGTCCGTTATTGCAAAAAAAAAACTTTTTCAAGGAGTTTTTAAATTTTAAAGACATACAAGATTATGCTCAACACTGTAAAATTATAATTAAAGAACTTAAATTTTAAAAAATAAACAACAATTGCTGCTTCTAAATTAGAGATGCAACATACAAATATTTGGTATTTAGCCTATACTGCTGAACGCAGAATATTCATTTTGGACGAATAATGGAAGAATCGTCTGCCGAAGACAAAACTTAATTCGTTTACATCCATCTTTCTTGTTTTTTGCCCTGAAAAGGGTTTATTCGATTAACAAAATAATAATGAAGATAAACAAGTTTGTGAAGGATCCGATTAAAAGAAAAATCATTTTGTGAAGGGTCCGTTTTTAAGTTAAAATATTTTGTGAAGGGTCCGTTTTTATGAAAAGATATTTTGTGAAGGGTCCGTTAACGGACCCAAATTTCTTCTAAACAGACCCCTGATGCATACATCCATTCATAAACAGATTGTAATTTTGATCTTGAAATTGCAACTTAAAAAACTGCGATAATTTTTAATGAATTTTGCAAAGGCTTTTTTTTATTTTATAACCGTCGTTGAACAGCCTACCCGATTTCGGTTTTACGACTACTAATGTTCAATTCCGTAGCCTTTTAATTTTGAACCCACTCCAAAAGAAGGGACAGCCTTGTAGTCGGTGCGAGCCGGGTGCGGAATTTGTATATACCAGCCATTGCTAAATAATAAATTTTCAACCGATTTACTTAAAATTTTCATAAAATGTTCACAATAAATATTGTTTTCGTAGCGCGTAATGATTTTTTAATTTGAATGACTGGTTTTGAGCAATTCACTAAAATATAACTCATTTTAAGTTTTTAAATCTTTTATTTTTATTCAAAACACTGCTATTTCCTGAAAAAATAAATTTTAAAATTCTACGGCAACGAAAACTAAATTCATGTAGTTTAAAAAAAAATCAAATTGGGTATAACTTTTTACTTATGAGTATCTACATATTATGATAACATTATCTACTTATCACTCTTAAGAGTACAGGAATTATGGATAATTTGAAAAATAAATTTTTAACATTGTACTAATCTGTAATTTTTAACTTTTTTTTTGTTTGCAATATAATAAAAGAAGATTTTTTTTTTTTTTTGTAATATAATAAAATGAAGAAAATCTGTACAATAAGATTAAAAAAAAATTGATTAAGTTTATCACAATCGTTGAAAATTTCATTAAAAAATCAATTTTTATCTGCTTCTACTGTGTTGCATCTTCAATGAAATTTGAAAAGCAACAGGTGTAATTTGGAAGGCAAGGACAGCAGATCGAACGTATCATAAAACGTATTTAAAAAAAAAAAAAATTTCGTCAATTTTTGTTTGTAAGACTATGTTTTACAAAAGTAAGATTGTTTAAAACGCAGCCAGACACTTCTGATAACTGGAAACGGAACTCATTCAGCTACTAAATAAATTTCCTTTTTCTTTCTATCCCTCCACTTTATTTTTAAGGTTATTTTCGATTTTATACAAGGCAGTTGGACCGGAAATAGTTGTTTTAACTTTCATTTTTTTCCCATCATTTGTGCAAAAGATATAGAGCATAGTTAGATACAAATAAAAAATAGTAGCCGCTAACTATTAATTTTTCTTTTTAAACCAAATTTGAACCCAGCTAGGAAATTGACATAATTATCAGTTAAAGAAAGAGAAAGAAAAAGAGGAAAAGAAAGAACGAAAGAAAATAAGAAAAAAATGAGAGAGACCGTTCTATGGTAGTATAGGTGCATTCTAAAAGTATGATTTGAAATCGGCTTTATTAACCCATTTAGCTCATAAATGCACCAATTCAATTTAAAAAAATTCATTAACAATGTAACGTATATTTTTCAGTAATTTTATTTTTCTGCTATTGTTAAGGGTTCTGAAAACATCTATAAAATATTAGGAATTTATTTGGAATTGACACTTTCTGTTGGAAATTTTTTTAAACTATGCTAGTTTTTTAACTTGAAAAGGTTATTGACAAATAAGACTTTTTGAAAATGTATAATTACCATATGAGATTAATTATACATAAGTTTTCATGGTGGATTTAAGTTGCAAGTTCTGTAAATAGGATAAAAATAAAACATATGTCATTAAAAAAAAACTAGTGTTCAACTAAATGATTTGGCGAATGATTTATTTATATTATTATATTTTCACGTAAAATATTTTTCCACAAAAAGTTAAGCAATAAAATTAAATGATTAAAACAATATTTTCTTCTATGCAATATAAATTAGACAACACTTTTAAAAGGGATGAATAAAATAAGTGAATTAAAATACAGCAAATAAATAAAAACAGCTACAACATCCAAAACAATGTTTTGGTATATGTAAACATTTCCGAAAAGAGAAAAAAAATCATTATGATTTTAATCAGGTTAGCACACTTGGCAATTTCCTTAAGGGAAAGTAACATATGGCACTGTGTCAATAAAACAAAGCAGAGTGGTCCGATTTGATAAGCTTTCATAAGATATCAGAAACTTTAAGATATACTAAATAGAAAAGGAAAAAAAAATTCGTAAATAAAATAATAGACAGCTTTGAAGGTACTGTTGTTACTCACATCGTTGTATACAAACATCATTTAATTGTATATAAATATGAATCTATTGACATTTTTCTTACAGATTTGGAACATTTTGCTTATTCCACTAAGTATTGACTATCATATTTCGCAATATCTAATAGGAAATCAAATTTTAAACATTAACCCTTTGATGCAGAATTTCATACTTTTCTTTCTCAATATTTTGGATTAATTTAGATCAAAATAAATGAAAATTATTATATTAAGCATTTTAATAACTTATGGTTATGAAATACAGTATGAAAGATCAGTGTCTTTTTCTGCGTTAAAGGTAAAATTTTCCAACCATAGCTCACTTTCAAATAATTATTTTTTAAATTAGCACTTATTTGCAGCTGTTTAGATCTAAGAGAAACAGTTATTCATCATCGAAATTTCTTTAATTTTCAAAATCCATTGATAGAGATTTGATAAATTTTAGAATATGAATGAAAAAAAGATTTTCTAACTAACTTTTCTTCTTATTCTTATATTTTAGAACAATTATTATTCCGATAATCTAACAGATATTTTTATTAACTACTATATTGTTTTTTATAGTAAAAAAATAACAAAACATCTTTTTCAAAACATATACATTTTCCAGTAATTAAAGCGCCAGAAAAGGACATATAAAAGGGAAATATCTGCCTCATATAGATATCTGCGTCAAATTACTAAAACTAGAATTTATTACTTCTATGCTGCTATTATACACTTTTTTTTACAACAAAATAAAGCTCCTGTAATTTAAAATATATCAGAAAGAAGACCATCAGAAATTTACGAAATCCCAATCTCTACAGAAGTATTTTTGGAAATATTTTTTTCTCAATAATTTATATCGATAATAAAAATATTTTTAAATTTGAATCCGACCAGCTTTTTGCAAAGAAAACACAGCATGTAGTTAATACTGTGGAAAACTACTTGCTGTATTTATACCACAAAACTATCTGTATTAGGTCAAGCACAGCGTTAAAAAGACATATATATTTTTTTAATTTTATATTTTTCATCGCATAAAAATTTTACACAATCTTTAAACCCTTTTGTAGCTTTTTTCACTTATCAACTTTCACATTCACAATTGAATTAGGTGTGGCGAATCATCTGCCTAGATAAAATCCTGCGCCAAGTATTGAAGAAAAAAAAGGGGTAAAAAAAAAAAAGTTATTTTTAAATCTGCGCTGAGCGATTATTTAAAAAGCAACTTGACTAGATTTAGAAACTAATAATGCAATTTAAAAGCTAAGTCAAATTTTTTTAAATATTTTTTATAATATTTTTCTCGGAACATCCATTATCTGCTATTATTTCCCATTAGATTTTTAAACATCCTATATCATTCATTTTTTAGTTTTAAGGCACTTACATTGGCATAAAATGTGTCTAGTGTCTTTCCATCGCCTTACGGAAGATTAAGGTTAGATCAAGATTCAAAATTCATAGACCAAAGCATGCATTTAATTCATAAAAACGATAACTTTTAATAGAATGTCCTGTAAATATTAAAACTTTTATGCAACAAGTGTGTTCGTATTTAGGATCAATAATAATTATTATACTTTTAAGCGGCATTTTTAAACTCAAATCGATAGACATGATTTTTTTCAAATAAATAACTGAAATTTAATTAGAAAAAAAATCATATTTATACATTTCGTAACAAAAAAATTGTAGATATTATCAAAATCTTAACAAAATCAGATACATATCTCCTTTTTAAAATTTAGATAGTATACGCATTAATTTAATGCGTATACTATCTGAATTACTAGTAATCTAAATACTATCTACATTTTACTATTAAATTTAAAAAGGTTGTGAAATGAATTTAAACCTTAGTATGAATTTTCAGTTTATAGTTCTTACATACATGTATTGCATCATAAGGACGCTTAACTCCATCGGCAATATTTAAATAAGGGCCCAAGTTCCCTAAAGACAGATACTTTTGAACGAAAAAAAAAATATTTTTTTCATAAATTGTTACTATCACGACACTCCAACAATGTAAAGAAAACTTTACTGACATACATCTTTCATAGGAATGTTTGAACTATGAAATACATTTCAAAGACTAAATTAGAAGTTCAGAGGCGGCTATAGAAATAAAAATAAGTGTTCCAGAAGGAAAACGTGAGTAAAGATCACTCTTGCCAAGAAAATTATCGTATCGTTTCTCTAACTGTTACTCAGATAAATTGTCTTCTTTTCAAGACTTTGAATTTGGCAGTGTTTTGATTTTTTGGCTTCATAAAACTGAATCTAGCAGAACAAGGATGAGTTCGTTTTTGGCATGGTACCGTCTCCAATCTGATTTTGGAAAGATTTAGCGGAAGCACCTGTAGCATGCACCCTTACCAGAAGATTCACTGTAAAACAAAATACCGTTTAGCTTCCTGGTTCATCCCAGGTCGAACATAAATTAATTCATAACAAACTAACACATTAACTGCTTGCGAATAATATTTGTTAAACATAAACACTTGCAATATAACTACAATTAGTATAGAAAAGATTACCGTTACTACACATTAGTTATTACACACTGTTACTACACACTGTAAAAAAAAAACACCCGTTTCTCTTTTTTTTTCTCCCCGTTTTACATCCTGATCACAAACGGATTAAAACCATCAATTGAAATACTATTTTTTGCCTTGGAGTTTTGCGTTCTGTAATATAACGCACTCTAACTTAACCCTTTCTCTAACCATTTTACCATTATATTCTACACCGAAGAGCCATTACATTATGACCACCCTCCATCTATAACAATGGGCTCGCCCAGGTTTTCATGGTTTCTCGCCCAGGAACAATGTTTTCATGGGGCACATTAGGACCCATAATCCTCATAGAACAATCCCTGACGTCTGTAAGCTACTTGAACATAGTTGCAGACCAGGTTCACCCATTCATGGCAACAGTTTTTCCTAAAGGGGGATGGTGTTTACCAACAGGATAATGCACTATGTCATAAGGGTCGAATCGTCATGGATTGGTTCGAGGAACATTCCAGTGACTTTCAAGTCATGTCTTGGCCCCCAAATTCACCTGACCTTAATCCAATAGAGCATTTGTTGTCCTACTTGGAAAACCAAATTCGTGCTGCCACGCTACCCCCTCGCAATGTGAGGGAATTGTAGGACCAGTTGGTGAGCGCTTGGTACCAGATACCTCAGACTACCTATCAGCACCTTGTGGAATCAATGCCACGGCGGGTGCTAGCAGTTTTGAGGGATAAAGGTGGTCCTACATGCTATTAGCAGGGTGGTCATAAAGTAATGGCTCTTCGGTGTATACTTGTTCTTACTTTTTAGCAATTGCTTTATGGTTCTGAACGTGGTGTAAATAAAGCTACGATTCAATTCGATTGTCAAATTGATACAATATTAAAACGAAATTCTCACTACCACTATTTTTTCATAATGCAACACTCTAGTAGCAGTGGCCCAGGGGACACAGCGCGCGCCCCTCAGTGAAGTCACCCAGGTACGAATTCCAGCGACGACCAGTTGATACAAATTCAGCCGACATAAAAAACTTTGTCTAATGGTTAAAATTTGCTGAGACGATAGGTTTATTTCTAATATAAAAACTTCTTTTGCTTCGGTAAAAAAATTAGTCTGATTACGGATTTTCATTATAGTTTTTACGTTACTTGGTTTTTATATAGTTATTAAATAGATTTTTCCAATTTTTTCTTGTATAGTAAAAAACCGTTGAGGCCACGATTTACTTCGTAAATTTTTACGGTTTTGCTGCCGGTTTAAAACCTTAATTTCCACTAGTGTAGTTATTAGATATCGTTATCTTAAACTATAGAATAGAATACAATCATTTCAAGACAAGTAAAAAAAAAAAAAAAAAAAAAAAAAAAAAAAAAAAAAAAAAAAAAANAAAAAAAAAAAAAAGAATAAGAACTCAATATTAATTAATACATTATAGCAGTTTATATTCTTTACTGAAACTTATAATAAAAATAACAATCGTTGATGACATAAATAAAAATCGAGGGGGGTCATAGGTCATAGGCACTCCTATTTTCAGTTATGAAACATATTTGCAAACAATTGGTAAAACAGATGACGTTAATCCGTAAATATATGTTAACCTTATATTCACGCCACCAAGAATATATTACTTATAGATAACACCAGTATTTTGTTATTTGGGATCAGGTATGTTATGTGTACAAATAATTGGTATGCACCAACATTTTGTTATTTGAAACCAAGTATATTATGTTTATACCAGTATTTTGTTATAAGCAGAAATGCCAACTGTTCCAGATTCGGTCAAATATTTTAAAAAGCGGCAGGGAACTACAAACTGAAATTTTCAGATTGTTGGTTAATGCAAACTTTTTAAAAGACTCAGTACGGCAACAAACTAGCGCATCAGATTAAGCGAATTTAGAGGTAGTGGTGGAGAGTAAAAACTTTATAAAACGAATTCCCGGAGAAAGTGGGCTACTCTATATATGTCACGAGGAATGTTATTTAAAAAAAAATACAATATGCTGTTTACGTATAATTAAGACGCATGTACAATGGCTGTAGTTTATTTACGTTGCACTAGAGCTGCACAATGGGCTATTGGCGACGGTTTGGGAGACATCCCTGATGATGATCCGAAGACAAGCCATCACAATTTTGATCCTCTGCAGAGGGATGGCCCCCCCGCTTCGGTAGCCCGACGACCTGCAAGCGAAGTCGAGCTCTTTACGGTAGAACAGTTTAACGAGGACCAGTACCACACACCCGTCGGTGCCTACGCAGACTGATCCAAGTGGTCTCCCATCCGCACACTGACCGCAGCCAGTGATTTGACTTCGGTGATCTGCTGGGAACCGTGTCTTAACGATCAGTTTACTGCGGGACCCGAAATATCTTGCAACAAACGAAAATTTCAAAAATTTTTATTTAAAACCAAAGTTACCCATGAAAATTTACGATTCTGTATTATTCGATTGGCCATTTTTTTGTACAGTTAACAGTTAATAATTAGTGGTGTCAACAGCCAGCTGTGATTTTTAACTTTTGGGCAATTTTTTTATAGTAAAAAATACATTTATTTTTTTATTAGTGGTACACATCGTTACGAAAAATTTAGAAAGGGTACACAAAAGTCATATGTTTTGAGAAACATTGCCTTACAATATAAAAAGCAATGCCGATTCATAAAAACAAAAATGATTGAAAAAGAAAGGTCCGCTTAGGTCATTAGCACACCCGTCTGCAGTAACCAAATATATTTATAAATAAGTCCTGAGAAAGTTGACGGCGTTGATATGTTTATCTTGAAATTCGATTTATATTTACCGAAAGCTCCAGGGATTTAGATTATTATGTAATCGAAGTTGGCGAAAAAAGCGATTACGTGGAGATTGAATGATAGATACCAAAAGTCACCAAAATCATCAATCAGATAAATTATCTATTTATAGTAACAATCGATAGATTCGGCGATTTCGTATATATCTTTTTTGAAATAGTTATAATATTTAAAATAATACTAATTAAATAATAAAATAAAGTGACATGTGTGGCCTATTTTCAAACAGTAAATGAATAAACTAAAAATTTAAACTGATATCCAGTCGTATGACAGACAACAACAACTTTAAAAAAAAATATTCATTAGAGGACGGAAGATGAATGCTTTCTAATTTTCAAAAAATTGTTTCTTGTTTTGAAATTAAAATGTAGAGCAGCAACAGTTTATAAATCAATTTAAATTGAAATCTCGATTACAATTTAAATTGATTTATAAACTGTATATAAACTGTATTATAACTGTATACGAAAAAAGCGAGTGTTAATATTGACTTTATTTTACTAACAAAAAAAAAAAAAAAAAAAACAACCAGCTCAATTTAATGATTTGCTAAATTAATTAATTTTGCATTCAAGATAGTTAAAAAGTCATAAATAAATTTGCTACACAACCCAGGCAAATTACTCAAATAAAATTAAGGAAACAAACCAATAAAAAATCGATGAATAATTAATATTAAAATAAAACAAAAATTGTCAATTAAAACAATGTCATTGTGCGGGTGAGAGACTACTTGGATCAATCTGTGAAGGGACCGAGGGTCATATGTAAGTCATATGTAAGTCAAGAGAATCACTACTAAAATAGTGAAATTCAAGAAAGAACTAATGAGCTGAAAAATTACTTAAGGACAGAAAATATTTTAAAAAAAACTTATTTGATACGGCTCCGATTCTTTAATTAGCAATAAACGTGGATTTGATTTCATCCCTTTCCTCAGCTTTCCATAGCATTTTTGTTTTTCGCTTGCTAGAATTACCACAATTAATGAGATTACCTTTTTTTTACTTTATTCTTGGAAAAGATTCTAAAGTATTGGGGTGGTTATTACGGAACACCGTACACATGCATTTAATAAACATGAGATACATGTTAATGTTCGTAAATCTAATGCGATTTTGCAATTAATGTAACTCTGTCAATTCTGCAGTTCAATCGTTGTAAAAAAAATTTTTTAAATACTTAATCAAATTATGACGTAATAAAGGCGAACAGGTCATACGGTAAAAAGACGATCCTATGGTGGCTAGCAGTATTCTAGTACGTGTAGATGGCCTCGTTGACGTGACCAAACGCTCTAGCTTGGTCGAATTTGCTAGTCCGTCATTGTTTAATACTGAACACAATTTAATAGCAATACAAATTATTTACACAAACGCAAAAGACAGAACTAGTCTGTCTGTTACAAGAGTAAAAAAAGAATAATCCAATTTAAAAATATTTGAATATTTGAAATATCAAGCGTGTGAGCTGTCATAAGCATGAAAGAGTAAACGCAGGAGTTCACAAATTTTAAAGGTGAAAATTCTTTTCTCACGTGGAACTCGAAAATCTGAAACAAATTGCGATCTAAGTTTAGAAGAATATTTCATTTCAAAAAAAAAAAAATGTGTCCTACATTATGTTTTAATTATACTTATGCAGGTTCGATAATAATAATTCTATTCACTGTTATTCATTGAAAAATGCGTATTAGTGCTTAGGTTAAAAGTAATTTGTTAATAGCAATTATTTCGTAAAAGCATAATTATTTTTTTTTTGTTTCCGCAAATTTTGCTATTGCATGTCATTCAGTTTAATTAAAAAAAAGTTCAATAACTTATCATTGATTAAAAATTTTAATTTTTTAAAGAGGTATTAATTATAAAGACTTTAATAATTGATTTAAATTCTAAAGATTTTACGCTAGAACACATTTCAAATGAGTTTAACTTAATAGCATTCGAAGTGAGCTTGGTATAGCAAAACTAATCATATATAATAGCAAAGCAAATTTCGTCAGCGAACATGGGGCGGGGCCCACTAATTTTACTAACTACTGCTATTAAAGTTTGAAAGTATCTCTTCTAAGTTGCTATAAAAAGTAACAATAAATACATAAATAATTGCGAACTTCTTTCATCAAAACTGAGAAGTAATAAATTTTTAGGAATTTTTTTTATTTTATTTCGAACACGTGATACAAGGTAAGTCGCCGTAACCAAACTATTATCAATGATTATACTACTAAAGATTAAAATAGAAATAATGACCAACTTAAATTTCGAATTAAGATAAGAAAAAGAAAATAGAATTTGTTACGCAACTTTAAAAAAAAGGAGAAAATAATGATCTTTAAGCAAAATTAGAATTAAATGTCCTTCGTGATCACGCTCATCATTATTGCAGACTTGCTAGACTTCTTTCTTTTTTTGGGAACGCGAGTTACAACGCATTTCCACGACAATCCATGGAAATTTTCCTTCTACGACTTCGTCATTGAATTTCACATCATTTTCAATGCGCTTTTTAGAAGAATGCTATTCAGACGGATGAAATGTGGCCCTACAATTTACATGGGATGGAAATGATATTTATGGCGACACCAGAATGAACTTGGCGTAAATCGTAAAAAACTCCCCGCCAACAGGTTTCCCAGTCTAGTCATTTCCTGGCAAGTTGCCAAAGTCTGTGAAAGCACGTGATTTTCCGAAATGACATGAGAACGGTAAGAGAGAACTATAAAATAATTTTTCTTTTTTCCCCGCCCTAAAAGAGTAAAGGGAAAAAACTGAAATGATGGGAGAGAGAGAGAGCGTTTCTGTTTAATTTTAGGTGAAGGCAAAAAAGGATGCTAGTCTACATACAGGAAAAGATAGAAAAAAATATTTCGATATGGGTTTATTCAACTCGATTAAGGTGATAGTACTCAGATTTGAAAGATCGTTTAATAAAAAGAAACAAAAATAAAATAATCTGGAAATATTATTTTGTTTTAGCACTAAACTATCTAAGTACTTGATTAACACTTTTTAAATACAGTTCTAAAAATTCATTTTGTGTTTGTGTTTAAAATCAGACTGCAAATCAAATAATTTTTTGAATCAAACTTTCAGCACATAAAATAAAATCTATTTACCATAAACGAATAAAAGATTTCAATTTAAAGAAAACTTTCAAAAAAATTAATGTCTCAGATTTATAAAAAAAGAATCCCGCACAAATTTTACGGAAATTAATTCTCTGTGAAATTGCCTGAAAATTTAATATGTTGCAGTTAAAAACTTTCTCATCATTGACACTAAGCCTAAAAACTGATAGTTTCCGAGATAGGAAGATTCAGCCATTAATAGCAATCCTTAATTCTCAAATTCCACCACATTAATATTAACCAAAAGAAAAACGTACTGTTTCTGAATAAACATACCATTTTTCGACGGAAATTATATTTCTGACCCTCAAAGTACATATGATTGCTGCAATCTGAGAATAGGGTCCTAATCGTTTGCCCAAAGAATATATAGGGGAGAAGAAGGAAAGCTAGGGAGAAATCGTAACTCCGTCTCTGGGATGTCGAGCATTGCTAGGAAAGCAGCAACATCCCACACAAAATTGCGCATGCTCAGTTTGAGAATTCACTCACTCACCCACTCACCTTCCCAACACGAATTTCAAACGCTTCTATTTTCCTCGTGTTTTGTAGAGCGTTATTTGGTGTATTTAATTTTTTTTTTAGTAATTGAGCATTGTAGAAGATGGATGACATCGAAGGGAAATTGAGTTCTAAGTAAGTAATACTTTTATAATACTTTTTTTATAAACACATTCTACCATGGAATTAGAATTAGCAAGCACAGAATGTTTAATATTCTAAGCCTAAACAAAGATCTTTACTAATCCCTATCTTAGTGTAAATGTGATGTAAACAAACTGATGCTTTTGTTCGTTTACTTGCAGATTTAGAAATTTTTCTATCATATAAGAAAGTAACATTCAGTATAAGTAATGTATTGATTATTTGGTTGAAAGTATCTGCCCATTTAAATGGAATAATATGATTATAAGCACATGTAAACAAACAGTTGTACTTGCTGATTTCTAATTTTAATGATAATTTTTTAAGTTAATTTTATTTTATATTTTTTAAACTGATGAGAAATTTTATGGACTATATTATGCAAAGAGATATATATATAATAAGATGTAAGCTAACTCATATCTTAGAAAGATATGAGTTTTAACTATTTTTGGAATTAAATGGAATGTTTGCATAATTAAATGGAATGTAAAGTAATCTTATCATAATCATGTAAACAAACAGTTGTACTTGCTGATTTCCATTATTAATTATTAAAGTTACTTTAATTTTATATTTTTTTATACTTATGAGATAATTTAATAAACTATTTTATGCATAGTGATATAAATATAATAAGATGTAAACTAGCAAATGTTTTTGAAAATTATCCATTGCTGAGTTCTAATTTTTGTGAATATTATATAATAACATTAATTTTTACTTAATATGTTTAATACTTGCTAAGCAATTTATAAACAATTTTGTTATGTCAAGTAAATGTTTATAATCGGATATAAATAAACGCATAGGTATCTTAGATTCTTTACTAGCTGAGTTCTAATTTTAATGATTTTTCAAAAAAAATTTAATTTTTCCGTAATGTGTTTAATACTTCAATAAATTTTATAAAAGTTATTTGAATATAATCAGATGTAAATAAATATGCAGGTTTCTTGATCCTGCACTTGCTGATTTTTAATTTTAAGGGATTACTTTCAAGGGTTATCGTATAGATCCGAAATTCTGTACTTACTATAATGTTTTTTATCATTTATTCAATGTTTATTCTAAAGTTTTATTGATTATTGTTCAAAATTTGTAAGGAAGTAATACTATTTTATAAAAGGACAACACTTCATCTTTGTTTATAAGGCTTTATTTAATAGTATTTTTTTAACAGTCATGTAGTTTTAAAAATCTTTTGTGTTGTCGTGCCTTTGCTTTTTAAAAGCAAATTATTGGTGACTTAACTATAAGACATTTCAATACGTTGTATGATAATATATTATAACTCTTTTCTTTGTCATGATTTATAGAGGAGTTTCGAAGCGGAAGGTGTGGCATAAGTGTTGTGTATGCCGAGCCACAACACTCACTCATCCAGACAGGAGATACTTCAGATTTCCAAGGGATCCTGTGCGGTAAGATAGCAGTTTGTTTATACTCGTTTGCAATGTAATTGTGTTTTTCAGCTTAAAAATTTTTTAGCCTTAGTCTTATATATTTTTTTTTTATTTAATGTTTGAAGAAAACTGCTCAGAAATTTTTTTTTTCATATTTCTCTATATTTGTATTTATAATTGATAATATTTGTATTTATAATTGATAAAATATTTATTTTCATCCTTATCTATTTTTTATTCAGAATTCTCTTTTTAAACCAATATATTTAAAAAATATTTCAATTATCATTAAAAAAAATTTTGTTTAGCATTCAAAATTAAGAGTTAAGATAATAACAAAACATTTAAGATTTAAGTGCATTAAATGTCACTCATAAATAGAAAATATTGTAGACCACTTATAATGTTTACAGCAATAAAAGTTTTATATGTTGATTAAAATAAAAATCTTTATATGTAGAATATTTAGTGTATTATGGTTTAGTTATCAGTAAATTTAAATTCTGTAAAACATACTGGATTTTCTCCTACCCATGTTGGCAACTATGTATAGATAATTGTAAATAAATAAAGGATGAACTAATTATATATATTTTTTCTTTTAATTAAATTATTTCTTATTATGAAATGATAAGATATTTATTTTTGTTATGTATCCTAATCATTATTATAGTTTTTTTTTCAGTTTAATTTAATGATTTTTTCAGTAGTATTTAATTTGCTAATTAACATTGTTTAAAGTTATATGATTAAAATTAACATGCATTTCTAAAATTTGGTTTGATGCATTTTTACCTAGTAATATTTGTATTTATAATTTATGAAATTTTCATTTTCATTTACATCAATTTCCTTAAAAATTTAACTTTCTTGTTTAATTTTAGTGGGTGAGTAACTTTTGTTTAATTTAGATCAATTAAAATTTTTATTTATAAAAACAATTGTCATAAATTTCTGATCCTGAATGTTTTTCTATATATATTTTATTAATATTCAGTTTTCCATTGCTATCACAGTTTCATGCAAAAATATTCTTTTTAAAATAGTAATTTACCATA
>NC_092206.1:29520402-29598366 GCF_043381705.1 Parasteatoda tepidariorum | reverse complement strand
TCTTTCGGGCAAACCAGGCATTACAGTACTTATTTAATAATAAGTGAAAGGAAAATGTTTCTAAATCACAGCTATAAAAAGCACTAAAAATTATAAAAAAGTTCAACATAATACGTTTTAATTTTATCACTGTCTGCTTTCTAAAAAAAGAACTTATGACAGAGTACGATACAAATTCGAAAAATAAATCAGGCGATAAAGGCAAGCACAAGCAAATACATAATAATATCGTCTGCTTTAAGATCCGTTGCCAAAACCCAAAAGGGTTACTTTTATTCTAAAGGCCTATTTATACTAAATAATAAATTAATATAAATTCAAAATATTTCTCATTTATAACCTATAACTACGTATGATAGTTTCAGGTATTTCAATTTAGCATCTCATAAGATGAGACAGTCAAGGTGAGATGACTAAATTAAATCCATGACTAATTTTCTCGGCGCCAATCCGAATTTACTTTTAATGTGGTATGTGATGGCGAAGTTTCTAAAAAAAAGTTTTTATTCTTAAAAGTCACAGGCATAACCGAATGATTCCAGAATTTCCACATAACTTGGGAGAAAGCAAGAAATAAAATAAATAACTAGGAATTTAACAAAGAAAAAAGTAAGGTAAAAACGGCTAAATATCATGAATCTTTTTCATGAAACTTTTTCTTTTTTAAAATATAAAGTCAACGAGGCAATAAAAATGATTAGTAAGTATTTCGAGTTTTAACTATAATAAATATCGACAAAATATAGGAAATCTGAAGAAGAAAAATACACTTTCAAATAGAAAAAGCGTTAAACTAAAATATTTATAATAATAAAATTTAGTTATTTTTATAATACCATGCAGATAAACGAATGATTTTATTATTCTTTCGGCAGTTCGAAATTTTAATTTGAATACAATTGACGTTGGGTTGGTAATAAAAAAGCAAATTTATAATTTATATCCAATTGTTTAATTAGTAGATCTCGGTGATATTAAGCGTTAAATACAGATAAAACGTTACACAACAATATTATTTAATATTGAAACAACGATGCATTGAATTTCCACGATATATCCTAAACACCTTATCATACGAACGATAAACATCAAGTTTACGATAATATCGAGATAATTATCGACAATGAATATTACTGAATACGATAATACCACGATCACTATTATTACTAATAGTTATTAAAAACGATAATGTCGCATGAATGCAAATTGATACCAAGATAATTCTCGAATGTAGAATTTATTATGAGAACTCTAGTTTTATTGCCAGTTATTATTTTTTTTTTAATATGAACAATATTACTAGACAATTTTGAAAAAAAATATTTAGTTTGGTAAAGAAACATTGCATAATGTAAAAATAAAGTAAATCAATAAAATTGGGAAATATCGCATTAACAACATTATTTTAAACGATAAACTGCAATATCTAATACCGATATCGATAAAATACCGATATCAATATCAAAATATGTAACTAGTAATTGATTATCTGACAGATCAAGGTTAATTAACATAGGAAAATGTTAAGAAAATCGAATCATTAAATCAACACTACGTCGTATAACGTACGATCTAATTTATATCATTACTTAAAAAGGAAAAAAATAAAAGGAAGTCAAGTAAAAGAAGCTAATCTGGTTAGAGAATCACTATTCCTCACAAACACACACACAAATTAAATTCTTTTACAATTTCCCAACCTGCCATCTCATTCATAGAAGAGACAAAAAAGTTCGTCAAGGCGCATGTCTATTTCTGGGGGTGAAAAATTATATTCCAGAACGGAACTGCCGTAAAGACGACCCCATTCTTCCGATATGTCGGTCAAATTCGAAAAAGAAGTAATTCAGAAAAGGGAGCGTAATCGAATATCGTCTCTACGCAACGTATTGAATGAAAACAAAATACTATCCAATGTCGACGTTCTAAAGACTCTTAAGATAGTCCTACTGATATAATCAAATTCTCACTCGGGAATTAAAAAGAGGTGGAGGTCGATGAATAAGTAGTACAGAAAAAAGAATAAAAAATCCAGGAGCACCCGAACTTCTGCAGGTAATAGAGATGAAATTACCACAGTTATTTACGAACGAGATAAGTTAAACCCAAACAACCTAGACATTAATGAGATCTTTGTTGGGCGTTTCGTTTAAAAAAATTAGCGCTAGTTGGTGCGTATTTATTTACGTTAACTTAAGAGCCGGGTCGTTTAACACGGCAGGTGTTACTACCGTTTGGTTCAGTGAATTATGACACGCGTTTCTTCATTTTAAGGGTGTTTAATTCATAAATTTAAATATCTTACAATTTATTTTTAAATATAATTTGTATCGACCCCTGGTTTATATGAACTTTTAAATTAAGGAATTCTTTTTGATAAGACAACAGATTAAAAAAAAATGTATTTATAAAGAAATAAAGAGTGGAATAAATTTGATATTTATTATTACATATCCTTTAACTCAAAAATAATATAAAGTTCCATTTTTTTTATTTATTTAGTTTCCATTTCTTTTTTTTTCTAAAAACGACTAGACCCAAATATGGAAAAATAGAAAACTACACCCATGAAGTTTTTTTTTTTGTGAAAACAAAGTAAATAAATAAAAGTTAACACATTAAAGGAAAAATAGCGTCACTTATTTAAAATAGAGCAATTTTGGTGTTATCTAGGGAATCTATTTTTATTCAATTTATTTGTTTCCGTTAAATGTTGGTGCCTTTTTTTTCTTAATTATTAGTACATTATGTTACTAAATTTAGGAAATTTTTGGTCAAGTTCCATACATAAATTGAAAATCCATTTTTAATCAGGATTCCAACTTTGCATTTTCAAAGTTTAGTTTCGAATTATTTTGCAACAGTTCTAATTCTCGCTATCTCCTAACAAACTTGGAACGAAAAACAAAAAACATTCCTTGACTCTAGTCATTCTACTAATCAGCATATCACAAAAAAATTAAGGGGACCGGAAAGTAATGTCGTTTCGGCTTATCAAATATTCGTTAGTCCTAAAAACAAATTAATTTTTAATTCGATTCATTTTTGAACATGCATTGAAAGGCTGCTGCTAACGAGGGTAAAAACATTAATGATTAAAAATAAAATCCTGACAACAAATATCAAACGCACCGAAACGACATTACTTTCCAGTCCCCCTAATACTAATTCATTCGTGCATTCTTACACAACGCTATATCACAAGATATTCATTCTAATAGAGATTTTTTTTAACGACATTTTTCAAACAAAACAGCCAAAAAACAATTTTTAGCAAAAAAGCGTAAAAATAGATTAACAACACACAAAAACAGACAAACTAAATAAAAATAATTCCAAGTACATAACCTTTAAAAAATAAACAAAGCAGTATCTGTTAAGTTCTATTCAAGGAAAGTTAGATATGTAAATAATAATAGTTGTACACAAAAATGTCTGGGAAGATCAAAATCAATTTTCTAGAAGCTCCAAAATTACGAAAGACGGAGGTGAAAGAAAGATACATAAACAAATAACATTCGAGAGGGTCAACGGTCTGGCCAATGTCCAAGAATTAAAAGACATTTTTTGAAATACACATTGCAAACATTCGGGTTAAAACAATGAGTTAGAAATTTAAAGAAGTCCACTCACAAGGTCGGTAATTCTAGCAATTTCAATACTCTCATTAAAAAAAGTAAATGATTTATTTAATACACTGACAAATTCTGGTGATGAAAATTTTTTTTAGCTTCATTTAAATTAAAATTTTAATTAACTGATATTTTTAAAAAAAATCAAAGTATTAAATCAAATGATTTTTATAAAATAAATTATCGATTTAAAAATTTACAAATCATTTTAATAAGAGATTGCTTAAAATTTTTATTGATTTTCATAAGTTTCTAAATTTATTGTCTATCTATGTTAATAGGCTTCAGTTTCAAAAATTACATTAGTACTCTTTGTGTAATCAATACAATACTATTAAAAAATTTTTTAAATATTTATTATTCTAACTACAAATAAGATTGAAAAAAAAAGAGTAACGAAATTAATTTAGTGATTTTTTAAAGACTGTTTTCGAGTAGTTAAGAATGAATAAATTGAAATCATACATTTGCGTGTATTATGCATCACTATATGGGTCATTCTCACGAAAACTGTCAATTTTCAGTTCATAAAATCCCAAAAAAGTAAAGTGAATAAAAAGCTCTGAAACTTTCTATATTAATAGAAATATGTAATGGCATTATAAAGAAAGTATATATCCTATAAATTATACTTAATATTTAAATTAATTAATTTTTTAAATAATTAATTTATAATTATTAATTTATAATAATTAATAATTAATTTAATAAATAAATTAATTAGTTTAATAAATTAATTTATTAATTTATTTTTCAAATTAATTAATAAGTAAATTAATTATTTTCACTATTTAAAAAGTGAGGGAATGACACTAATAGTGAGGGAATGATATTTTATTTTAATACATGTTTTTATCTAAGTTACATCTACCTAAAGTTTGAAAATGATAACATACTAAGTATATCTAATATTTATTATAATTTAGTCTTATATATTTAATAGTTTTTACAGGTTTGGGAAATAAAATTGGCTGGCACGATTGAACAAAAAAAAATTTAATAATATACTCATCTTGAATCATTCCCTCACTTCAGCGTCATTCCCTCACTTTATACACTAGTGAGGGAATGACGAATTCAATAAAATTTAAAAATAACAGTTAGGCCTAATTAATTTCTGAAGTCAATCACATACAATTATATTCATACAAGAAAGCAACATATAATTATCCACTTTCTCGATGAAGTTGTATTTTATTTTACTCTAAAAAATGACATGAGGGAATGACAAATGTAAAAAATTTTACCTGGTTTGATTCATTCAAATTTATTCCACAGCAAAGCTTCTTTAAGTTGAAGATGGAAACATACTGCAATTTTGTTCTATGATGCCAGTTGTTAACTTCTGAAGTTTTTATTAAAATATTTTTATTCTAAGAAGATTGCAGGTGATAAGAACATTGTTGTGAGGGAATGACGCGAAACACTGGGGACAAAGTTTAAAATAGTGCTGTGTTAATATTTTTATCAGAAATTAAATTTAAAATTGATTTTCTGAATTCTATATTTCAGTATTCTGAAATAAAAAACACGAATTTGTAAAAAAAAAAATTTTATTTCAGAAACAATTTTTTTCTTTTTTTAAATCAGCAGTGGGGACAAGTGAGGGAATGACATATTGGTATATTTTAATTACCTAAAATAAATAAAAAATAAAAATTGATAATTTTATTTTTATTCTTTTGTTAGCTTGCATTCTGAAGGACACTTTCCCTGAAAATTTTTTTTCGTAAGTTGTAAAACAAACATAAAATATACTGGGGACATGAAAATGACTGTTTTTGTGAGAATGACCAATATAAAAAAATTTAATGCAATAAAAAAGTTAGAAATGTATTGTGATTAATTTCAGATAATATTTTAATTATTATGTTTATAAAATTTTACTAATTTTGAACTGAAGTTCTTGATGTATCTTATAAAAAAAATAATAATCTGTTTTAAACAAAACCGGATTCAAATCAAAAAGTTTTTTTTTTAATAATAAAATCACGAAACCTGCTTAAAAGCGTAAAATGCTTACAAAAAGCGTTAATTGATATTGCATGAGTGTTAAGATTGAAGAGGTTAAAAGAAATTAAAAACCATGATATTCTTAAAGCTAAAATTAAATATTGCAATTATAAATATAAAACTAGTAACCTAAACGACGACCTCGTACTTTCAAGAATATGCTTTCAGTATTAAACATATCCCCTTTTTTCATTATTACGTATTGAAAAACTCAGACTACTCTTGTAAAAATAAAATATTTTTATTCTAGAATAGTTTCCTAATGGTTAAAATATTTTTTCTTGATTGAATCGTGAATGTGAAGTTTAATGATGCAAAAGGCGGAATAAATTTTGATGGGATTTTAACGTACTTACGAGTACATTCAATCCTAATGTTCCTTTGAGTAAAGTAGACTTTAAATATGCTAATAAATGAGAGAAGACGATATTTGATGTTACTAAATTAGACCCAAAAACTGAGTTCCTTAGTATAAACATATCCTCTAATAAATATGACTTTTTAATAAAGTTTCAGATTTCTTACACTTAAAAAGGGAGCAAACTTCTGATTTTGAAGATAAAAAAATTTGAATTTAAAATATGCATGTTTAAGGTCTACGATTCAAAACATGGAGACTGCATATTGGTGCATGAAAATCCGATTACTATATAAGAAGTTATTCAGAGTGTCAATTTTTTTTTTTTTTACTCGAAAGGTTAAAAAAAAAAATCAGAGTTACTAACTGAAAGAACTCAAAAATAAACAACAGAAAAAGGTCACGTGTACAAAAATTGAAATCTCGTCTGCGTAAATCAAAATTAACGATTAATTTAAATTCATAATCAATTCGTAAGAGAAAATACATAAAATTTACTTCAGCAAATAAAAGAATATCCTTGTTGCTGTTGTCTTCGTAGGCCATTAAGGCAAGGGTTGCGATTGTTCTAGAAAATATATCGTTAAAAATAGACATTCGGAGGCATTAGTTTTTATTTTTACTTTCAATGTTTAACTTATTATTTTGAAATCGCTTGTACGTTAAGTTTGAAGATTTACTCCTTTTAAAATGCGTCAAATAAGATTTTGAAAAAGCCGACCGGACCTTGTAGAGGTCAGCGAACTGACCTTGCATTAGAAAGGTTCCGGATTCGAACCCCGGACAAGACATATTCTTTCATTCTCTGTACTATCTTGTCCTTTCTGTGGAAGCAACATTGGCCTATCTAATATGGTGCCCTTGAAAAAGTGGCCAACAAATCTGCCCTGTAAATGCCTGAATTGACGAAATTTTAACACAGATAGGCAATAGAAAGAAAAAAAAGATTTAAAAAAAAAAAAAAAATTAGACTTTTTACATTCCTATCTAACTACATTTTTAACGCAAGAATTGTCAAGCGTTTAATAAGAGATCGATATCGCATCGGTTAGATATTTTTGATAGTTCAGCAACTACGATCAAAAGTAGAATTTCAATTTGACTGATTTCTAATGATTTTGCTACCGAATGATGCGCAGCTACAACCGTGGTAGAAAACTAGAGGCTGTGAATTAAATCCTAGAGATCCACATGCACAAACAGCGATGCGTACATCATATTTTTGTCGTGGTTGAATTATTGTTGAGTTAAAGAGAAATTAATGTCTAATTGCCAAAAAATTTATACATTCTATTACTTAATTTCTCCACTAATATACCAGGTCTGATAAATAACATGGCAAATTAGACCTTTGTCCTTTTTATAGGAACCATAAAATTTCATTACAAAAAAGAAAATTTTATTTAAAATCATTAATTTTGAGCTCAGTTTATAAGTAGCTAGCATATAATTAAAAGATACCTTATGTCTCAGTATCTTTTAATTAGGCCGTGTTATTATAACATTTAAGAAAAGAGACTATACTCTTAAATTGGAGGGTCACACTTTTTGAAAGGTGTTATTTTCACATCGAACTTTTCCTTAGTATCCTTTCCAGGTACGTACGTTACAAGTTTCAAGAGTTTTCACAAGAGGACAACATGATACTCAAAAGAATCTTATTCCCGTCATAGAAAACGTGGGTTTTCGCCAAAAACTATTCTTAAAAAATGCCATCCTAAACCATTTTGAAAATATGGCTTATTAATATGCCATAAGCCTTTAAATATTTATTAATATTAATTAATAATATTACGTTATTAATATTCATACCAGCTGAGCCCGCATCGTTAATCCGTCAGTTTAGAGATCAAATTTTATCAGTATTAAGAAAATTTCTTTTATATTAATTTAGTTAACCTTCACGAAGCAGGACATTTTAGAAAAACATCTTAGTTAAGAAAAGTAGTAATAACCGTAGTTATAGTCACTTTTTTCCAATCAAATTTTTTTTAAATTATTTTTTACTGATATTTAGAGATAAATAATTATACCTTTTCAGTTATAATATCGCAGACAATAATGCTGCATCTAAATAAGGTTTGGGTTAAACAAGAAAAGAATCAATATTAGAAGTGGCATCCTTACTGAATTTGTGCCATTTCAGATTAGTAAACTTAAGTTAAATAATTGCTTTAAAAAAAAAATCCCTTATAATAAAATAAAAAAAACTTTAAAATCGTTCGAAAATATCGTTGAAAATTATGTAAGTAATTTTAAGAAGCACTGGATTTAAAAATAAAGTTACGTTTGTACTCAGAAACATTGTATATTTTTATGCCAGTGATCCTACATAACTACAGCAATTAAAATTCTCTACCTAATGCGAGGATTACGGAACGATTTAAACGCCAATGAAAAAAAAAATTCTTTTGTAAATTGTAAACATCATAAAAGTCGTCTGCGTTATTGTCTAACAAGAGCAGGCAATAAATTTGTTTTTAAAACTGTGAACATCCGCGAATCCAAATACCGTGATTATATCCATATATGTATAGCTTTGAGTTCACTAGTATCAAACACATCACATGCGTGCAATTATTTGACGACAGCAACATACCATCGTGCTTACGGAGAAGTGTCCTTAGCTGTACAATCAAACAAGTTTATTTATCTGATTATGTGAAGCTCTTAAACGACCGAATCTCGTTCCAAGGCCGTTCATTTTTTACCGTTCAAACAGAAAATACGATCTTTCTTTATTTTTTTTTCTCAGGTAAAATAAAAAACACTTTGTTGCAACTTTTGGAATCTGGACGCTTCCCAGTAAAAATATTTTCTTTACAGCATTCAAAATATAAATTCAATATTGCTTTACATTACAAGCAAATTTTCAGACAGTATTTAAATCATTTATTAATACAAAAAGATCGTATTTACTAGACAGTGTTTCCCAAAGTGTGGAACGCGTACCCCCAGGGGTACGGGAACAGTTTAGCGGGGGTACGCGTTCTTATGCGAAATAGCTTGCAACAAACAAAAATTTCAATCAAAATTTATTTAAAAATAAAAGCTAGCCATGAAAATTTACGATTACGTATTTTTCTATTGGCTATTTTTTGCAGAGTTAACAGTTAATAATTAGTAGTATCAACAGCCAGGTGTGATTTTTAACTTTTGTGCAATTTTTTTTTTAATAAAAAATGCATTCAATTTTTTATTAGTGGTACACAGCATTACGAAAAATTTACAAAGGGTACACAAAAGTCATAAGTTTGGGAAACACTGTATTAGAAGAACGATGAAAAAATATATATATTAAATAAGGTCAGATTTTCTAAAAAATAAATAGAACAATAACAATTTATTCAGAATATAAATTTTAAAACAATATAATTATTTCAAAACTAAAATTATTAATCAACAGTACCTGTTTTTTAATTATTATTACTTAGACCAGATAGAAATTAATAGGCGTATATCCTTATCTATTATTAAAGTAAAGCATTCCCGTAACAGGCCGTTATGGGCTTGGGGGGTCATGGGGGTTAAGGATCGACAATTTCGTAAACAACGGCATGATTGTGATACTGTGGTGCGAACAGGCCGCCTCTATTTCCTTGACAAGCTGGTACATATCGATCTGAAGCTGAGAGGGCCGCCACTGGGAATCGAACCGCAATTTTTCACAATGACAGTTCAGCACCTTAACCACTGATCTATCGCGGCTCCTTATTTATTATTATCGAGCATTAAATTCCATTTACAAAATTTTTGTTACATTACAGCAAAGAAAAATTACAGATTTTATTAATTACTGATATTATCTCTTCTAGCGAGGGGGGGGGGGATTCAACTTAAAGCTTCAAAACACTAATTCCGCAGTCAGATAATTGATAAGAGTTGATTGAGTTTAATGTTAAGGTAAGAGCCGGACGCAAAAATGTTGTGCATAACACACCCTCCTTGCACACAATGCACCCTCCTTGCAAATTGTGTAAAAATGTAGCCCTCTTTGCTATTAAGAAATATAACCCTTTTTTTTAATTTTTTTTATTTATTTAAAAAAAGAAAGAAAGAAAAAAAAAATTTCCTCAGCAAAAAACATTGGAGTTTCAGATTGCCATAGCCACTGAAAATTATTTTTATGTTAAATTAATATTAAACATCGTTATTTATGTTGATATTAATTCGAGTTCCTTTTTGGTTTTAAATTTTAATTCAAGTAATTTTTTATAAGATTAACGTACATATAAATAAATAAGTGCGCCTCAACACTGAAGTTGCCCTTATTTTAAACATAAGCATCTTGTCCTTCATTTCTAGGGTTATCTCTTTTATTGCGTATACAAAGCAAACAAACAAAAAAACGGTATTATAAACTATGTCTGGCGCAAGAAAAAAAATAAAATAAAAGGGAGATTTTTTTGCGTGATTATTGAAGGGTTTATCTGGATCTTGGATGTCGTATTTGCCTGCACTCCCTGACAAGATAAGATTAATGCGATACAAAAAAAAATAGCAATTAAACACAGTTCAACTAAGCAACACGAATAATCATACAAATTATTACGAAACAAAAATTAAAAAACTGGGTAATTTACTCAAAACTTGATTTTTCCCTTTGCATTTTAATCAGCACAGCGACCTAAAAATGAATGGATTAATGTAGGTCACTTTCTCTCAGGTTTAGCTTCAAAGTAGCACTAACAGCCGCACGTAAGAGAACACTGAAAGGGTCATTACAGACCATTAGGATGATTAATTCATTTTCATTTATGACGTTAATACAAACAGTTGGCAGGTTTTCACTGCAATCAATAAGACCATTTTGCATATGACCGAACGTTCCCTTCTGCGAGGTTAAGGCCGTACACACACCAGCCACAAACCTCTGAGGGCGACCTTCGCAAAACCTTGGTCTGCCCACGATCTCAACTATGAGTTGCAAGGAAATTTTTTAAACGAAATTGGATACTACAAAGAGTTCCATCATATAACGAACGATACAGATCATAAATTATAAAAACAGTGCCTTTTATTAATAACTTGTTTAATTTTCATCTGATTATTACAAATAAAAATTTAACAACATGTACGTTATTAAGACTTCGTCAAATTTAGAATTTTCCGATTGTTGTTAAAAAATTTTAATTAAATTATTAACTCCACCTTCTACGGCGTATTTTATTCAACATGTCGTTAACATTTTACATAAAAAACTTAAAACAAATAAACAGAAATTATATCAATAATTTCTAAATTATTGATGTTACCTATTGTAGGCATATCTACTAATATATAGGCACATCTAATTATTGTAGACATATGTACTTTTTTTTTTTTGCTGTTAAAATTATCATTATAAGACAAAGAAATAAACACAAAAACAATTACAGCTTTTTTTACCACGTTTATATCAACTTGCCTTCGTGTATGTCTGTTCGGGTGGAATTTTGTAATCGATTTTAAACTAACTACCCGACTAGCTACAGACTTCAAATTTGGCACATAGTTCAGAATTGGATGACAATGCATGAAAATGAAGAGAAAGAAGACATACAAAGTAAAATAAAATTAAAATTAATATTTTCGCGATTGTCTTTTGTTGTCGATTCGATTATTTCAAATTAGCGTCACATGTCAGTTGAAAAGATTTGTGTACAGTGAGTGAAAAAATTGAGATTTTGGAAGTGAGTACAAAAAAAAAATTCATATTTTTAAAAACCACGTTTTTGTAGTGGAGAATAATAATTAAAAAACAAAAATTTGAAAAACGAAAAATGTGTGGCGCATGAAATACATAACAGTACATATACACATACATATACAGATTTTCTTACTCATACACATCCACACACACATGCATACACACAAACATATTCCATATACACATTCAGATACAATTACAAATATACATACACATATTCTGATGAGCACACATACTGTTACTGTTATGTATTTCATGCGCCCCATGTTTTTCGTTTCTCAAATTTTTGTTTTTTAGTTAGTATTCACCAATACAAAAACGTGGTTTTTAAAAAAATATTATTATTTTTTTTCTTTTTATTTATTCATTATTATTATTATTAGTTTTTCATAAATTAATTTTACAATTGTGAGCACAAAGTAAAAGATTCACACCAAGATTTCGGTTGCTCTCTCTCTCATTTAAACTTTTTCCTTTTAGAAAAAATATGCCAAGAAAAAATAGATTTCAGTAATTTGAAGCATTTAATTATTCAAAATAAGGGAAATGTATTCAACAATAAAATCAATTTAATTATTCAAAAAAAGGGAAATGTATTCAATAATAAAATCAATTTAATTATTCAAAATAAGGGAAATGTATTCAATAATAAAATCAATTCAATTATTCAAAATAAAGGAAAAGTATTCAATAATAAAATCAATTTAATCACTCAAAATAAGGGAAATGTATTCAATAATAAAATCAATTTGTGAAATCCTAGTCAGGAAGATCTTACAATAAAATTGTATTTTTAGATCAAATATTTGTTACACTCAAAGATCTTACATAAATATTATCAAAAATCTCATATAATCTGGCGAGGTACTATTCATTGATAACATTAAAATAATGCCTTAAAATACTTTTAAAAAATACAATTGAATACCTTCTTAAATAAAGGAAATTTTAATGCTAATATGAGAAAATTGTTAAGTAAAAGAATGATAATTTATTTGTGATATTAAAATAATTTAATATTTTTTTTTATCAATTAATATTCCTAGCAAAAATTATAATTAAACATACAATTTCCGTCCAAAATATTTTTCACTGATAACAGGAAAATAATAACCGAAACTAATATTTGTTTTTAAATATAAGAAAATCATCTGACTTTCAAAGAGTCATTTAAACTAGTGATATCTTTCGAATTCATAAAAGAAAGAAAGAAAAAAGAAAAGACATAAGGTCAATGAATAAAGATAAGTTTTTCAGTCTTATTTTGATCTAAAACATGAAATGAGTTAATGTAAGAGGAAAAAAAAGGAATAGAATTGAAAATTATTTTAAATGCCACACAATAAACAATCATTTTTCAAATTCACGTGGTTGTTTAAAATACCTAATGACTCGAATCATTTGCTGATTGATTCTTTTTTTATATAATAGGCAATTTAACTGGATTTCAACCTTGTAGTGGAATCTTCTCTAAAAATATTTATAATTCGGAAAGTAAGAAATAGCCAGGGCCTCATATGAAGGCCATATCTGAAGTTGGTTTAAATCCACTTATTAAAAAAAAAATTTGATTTCTTGTGTTCATACAAGTCATATCTATCTCATTTTAAATCTAGTACACTTCTAATTTTTTTCTGCTGTTAACTATTAGACGCAAACAGGTCACCGGTGTCCATTTTATATATTTTTTAATTATAAAAAGCAGTCTAATAGTCACTAAAAAATCTGTTAGATATTACCGGACTAAAATATAAAATATATCTGTACTAAAATATAAAATCCAAAAAAAGTAGTTTAAATTATTTTTTTTAAAATTCAAGTTCAAAAATGTACATAGATGTTGAAAATTAAAGAAATCGCAATGATGAATAACTGTTTCTCTTAGATCTAAATAACTGTTAATTAGTGCAAACTTGAATAATTGTTTGGAAGTGAGCCGTGTTTGGAAGATTTTACCTTTAATGAAGAAAAAGACACTGGTGTATCATCCTGTATTTCATAATCATAAATTATTAAAATGCTTAATACAATATTTTTCACTTATTTTAACATAAATTAATGCAAAATAATGAAAAAAGTATTAAATATATATTTTAAAAAATTCTGAGTCAAAGGACTAAAGAGGGGACACCACAAATAACAATACACTCATTTGATTTTAAATGCACTGTAAATCAAAATAATCAAAGATGGAGCAGGGCCTCTATTCGTATAAACCCTTTATGCATAATAGATTAGTCATAGACTAATTAAAAGCCCTGACTCAATGAAAAAGTTTATAGTATTTTCCTGCATATTTTTTAGTCTTATTACAATCAGACTAGACACTGAAAGGCTATTAAAAAAATGTGCGAAGAATATTCAATCTGGCTGAAGTTGCTTCGGCTTATTGCAATTAACCTTCAATAACCACATTAACCCGAAATTTATACCCACTTACTTTTCGAGGGCTTACAGCAATTAAGTGGTTAAAAATTCTTGAAGACTTTTTCAATGCTTGATAAAGGAGTTCCTTTGTCTTCTGGATTGGATTCAAAATTACAAGGCAACGGAATAAAACTTTAATTGTCATAAATTCGGAACCGGTTGTTAAACGCCGGTTATAAGATAAAATAAGGTACTCTGGCGCGAGCCGTGGTGCTTCAGGAGATAGAGCGCTCGCCTTCAAATGAGGCTCTCGCTTTGCACCAACCATAATGATGACGTAAAACATCCTCAGCGGTAGACTGATTACGGTTTAAAATCCTCTAGCCAACGTGCTGACACGGGGAGGTTTTCCTCTTAAAGTAAGGCAAATGCGGCTTAGTTGTATCCTTAAAAAATACCCCCACGAAAGCTAGTGGTTCCCAATATTAGCTTCAAGAAATCCCTAGTCTTCTGAGCTGGGATCATACTTACAAGGCTATAAAATTGAACATTGACAATAATAAATCAGAAAATGGGCAGGGCTGTTCAACGCCAGTTCTAAAATAGACTGGGCGTATTGCAAAACAATGGCAAAAGCTAGAAAAGAGCCGGATAAAATATTTTGTCTAGGACATATAAAAGACCTGACAAGAAATGCTTCATATTCCAATGAAATCGCGTTTCGGATCTTCATTAAACTCGATGAACAAGAAACGCAGAAAATTATTGTTCAAAAGGTGTCCCTAACTTAACGCAGTAATTGAATTTCGCGCCATTTGGGCAACAAAATATTGTGCAGGAGGGAAAAAAAAAAGACAACTGGATAAAAGACAACGAAATCAAGGATTAAAAAAAGAAGAAAAAGAGTGCTACACAAAAGAACAACGTGTTTTCTATGTTGAGCAATGTCTTGCGCTTTGTTAGTCATCACATAAAATTTTCCGTTTTTGGTGATCCTGCCTAAATCACAAGATTTAACACTGTAAGATCGCTTTCCTTGATTCTCATTAAAGTCTTAAGTTTAAGCCAACAAGCCCATGACCCTTAACGCCTTGAAGGAAGAAACTGCGTGCTGTTTCAACCACATTTATGCAAACTGAAACTGATTTTGTTGAAATTTGAAAATTTCAACAAAATCGCAAATCCCTTTCAATGTTATTCTATACATAACCATAAACCACAGAATATAATAATTCAAAACCTATGTCTTCTACTAAAATTGCCAACTGCATGAAGTTAAATAATAACTCTGTAATATGCTATGCATGGTAATAAAACCGTTAACTCTTATTATCCATAAAAACTCGCCTGACCTCTTTTATGTTCTAATGTTATGTTTCTATCAAAAGTTCATGTGGTAGTAAAGACACATATCGAAACATTGTTTTAAAATATTATTTCCTGTTTAAAAAAAAAAAAAAAAATGGAGTAAAAGAGGGGCGCAAGGTTCAGCCATCTGTATACACGTGTCGTTATAAATAAAAACGATAAAAGCACATGACGTGTCATATACAAAGTTCTTAGTTAATATTCTCAAGGCTGATAATAAACAATATCACGTGAAATCAAACTTTATCAAAACTGATGAATCTTTATCGATGGAACGATTTATTCTAAATTTGTCGTTTGTGGAGGATACACTGTGACCTACAGTAATCAGAAAATTATCTATGTATTAGGCAGATCCAATCTCAAAAAATGAACTTGAATAAAAAAATAAAAAAATGTTCCTTCCACACAAGGTTGTGTATATTTCAGGGAAATTTTCAGAATCAATTTTCGGGAACATCTCAACCCAACTTAGATTAAATACATGCTGTAGAATTTTTTTTTTTTTTTTACCTTTTACAGACTCAATTAACCGTACAATAGAGCTTTTGAATGGGGTTTAAGTTTGACTCTCACTGTCCTAAAGATATAGGTTTCATAATTCAAATTTGAAAATTATTTTTTAGGTTGTCCCGTGTACTTATTTACAAGCTAGCGGCCTTAAACGGCTCGCTCTCTTTTTTTGTAGACTTGGTCCACTTGGCTGCAGCTGGTCGCAAATAACGTGCAAGTTTTTTTTTAATTATTTAAAGAAGGTACCTTTATTTACGTCGCACTAGAGCTGCACAATGAGTTATTGGCAACGGTCTGAAAAACATCCCTGAGGATGATCCAGAGACATGCCATAGCAATTTTGATCTCCTGCAGAGGGGATGGCTCCCCTGCTTTGGTAGCCTGTTACGCTAGAACAGTTTAACAAATACCCTCAGTCCCTACGCAGACTGATCAAAGTGATCACCCACCCGCTAACTGACCGCAGTCAGTGATGCTTGATTTCGGTGTCCCATTGGGAACCGTGTCTTTACGATTAGTCCACTGCGGGACTTATTATTTAAGAAAATGACAAACAGTTAAAGGCCGCTGATTGGAGAATCGCGTCCTGTGCAACTTTAAAAGCAAGACACAGTTTCACTTCAAAATTGCGTTTTTGTGAGCATTTTCAAACAATGACAGCAGAATTGAGAAGGTTTTCTAAACAATGGTCTTCGGTCCATAGCTAGATTTTGAAATGTTTTGTTTGAGCAATGCAAAAATATTCAGAAAACAGCAATAGTCTATAATATGAAATTAACAACTTATTAAAACTAGTATTAAATTAGAAATTGTGAACCGATTCCATTAAAATAAACTTAATAAAAAAATTAATTAAAAATGTAGGTTTCTCATGGATATTATAACATCGAAAAATTTCAATAAAATCAAAATCAAATAACATCAACAAAAAAAATTCTTGTCTGCAATCAGTACACAGTAGTTAGGAGTTAAAGTGGTTTACTATTTCTGGAATTATTGGTTTTGGACACTTCCATATATTTTTGGATAGTAAATCTCATGTGTAGTGTCCAAAATCAGTTTAAGACGCAAAAAAGAAATAAAAAGAAATAGAATGACGTACAGATTTTGTATTAATAAAAATAAATATAATTTTGGGATGTTTTAATTACGATTTTTTTTTAAATATCTTAACTTTGAAGCATAAAATTTTCCAGGGAAATTGCTGCCCTCCATAGAAATAGTACATGCAGGTGAAACTAACTTTTAGTGACAAGTTTGTACCATATAATTCTTGAAAGAATGAAAAAATTACACGAGTCTAAATATCTTTCTTTCATAAAAATCTTTTTTTTTTTTTTTTTTTTTTTTTTTTTTTATGAAAATAGTTTTTTTTCTAATTAATACACAAATTCCTTCAAAAAGTATAGAAAGTATAGTCAAAAAGTATAGAGGTAAAATAAAGTTCGACTGTTAAATTTACATTTATTAACAAATTCATTTTTAAAAGATAAGATAGCAACTTATTTCCATATAACTAAGCTAATCAGGATATAAAAATTCATAACTCTCTTCTGATAAAACAGGAAATACAACCTTGACTCTAGATTTTTCGATTCACTTTTTTGTTAATTTTTAAAACTTTAACTGGTCTTAAACATTTAAAACGTCAAAACCGTGCAAAGATAAAAGATTCTTTTTAAACGTTTTTCGAATAAAATGAGAAATGGTTTACAAAATGCCTTCCCAACAATTTTCAAAAGAACCCTGGAATAGAAATAAAAGCACATGACACTGAATAGAGAACGGACCAATCAGGATGCGGCAGTTTACATCACAACTCACATGGTTCTTCCATCACGTGTTTATCAATAAAATTACAGTTCCGATTACTTTCCACCTCAAGGGATGTGACAAAGGGTCACAGACCCTTCAACGAAATTTATACATATCAACATACGGACAACAAAAGGATATTTTTTAGTGTTTAATTATCAATATGTTTGATTGTTGAAAAAGAATTATTTATGTTATACGCTAAAACGCATACTGCCTGACATGAAATTAACATGCACCTACTAATAATCTTTTTTAAGAGAACTTAAACGTATTTACTCCCTAAGAAATTTTGAAATAAAAAAATTTCTTACGAAAATTTTTATTTCAAAATAGCAGAGAGTGAGTGGAAAAAAATATTAAAAAGGGCCGTTTGCAAGCATCTAAAAAATGTCAACTTCAATTTTGAAAAATGCTTACTTACCTTCACATTAAAGAAATTAGTTTCATAATTATATTTTTTAAATTCTAGTTGTTTAATTAAATAAATTAAACAACTCTGTCTGAAACACAGATTCAGCAATCTTAACAAATAAAAAAAATTATCTTGATAAACATAAAAATAATCTTATCAAAATTATTGAAGCAAATAACCATATTTAATATTTACTAAACAAAAAAACTAAAATGCACTAGTTAGAATTTCTCTTTAATAGGTATTTTTATTGATCAACATGAGATTGTTAAACTAAGCAAATGGTCATTTGTTTAGCTTAAGATTCAAGATTTATTCAACATTTATTTTAATTTAAATATGAAATTCAATTATTAAAATACTAACACTTAGCATCCATTTTATTCCTGGCTTTCATCATTTCTCTTTAAAAAAAATAATACTTAAAGGGACTGATATTTTAATTTATCATGACTGATATTTTAATGCTCATTATGTTGCCTCATGTTTTTAAGTTTTACATTTTAAAATTCCATTTCTTGTGCTTTTCAATTTCTTCATAATGCTTTAAAATTTCATTTCATAATGCAATTTTGATAATATTTTTAAAGATCCAGTATTTTTTGTCAGAAGACATTAGCATAAAAGTATCTCTATGCATAATAAAATATGAAGAAAAAATTCCCATTTAAAAAAATTAAAAGTTATTTTAATGTAAAGAATTCAGTAAGATATTTTTTGGCCTGAACGGACTCTTAAAATTTATTGATCAAGAAAGATAGTAAAAATAGTGTATCAATTTTGTCCTTTCTGCTACAAGCAAATGCATTCTTAATTACAAACATAAACATTTGAATTTAAATACAGATGTATATAAATTGTGGTACGCTAGATAACAAAAAAAAGACAAAGGGCCTAAAATGCTTATTGTAGTCTGTGATTTCTTATTGATCAAAAAAATCAAAGACTCTCAACCCTTCATTAACAAATGTGATCAGCAAATCTTAGGCTATCAACAAAATAAAATTAAGTCAAAACCGTATATATAATACATAAATTATTTATCTTTCATAACATTTTTATTTTGTTCTATTTTGATTACAGAAATACTTAAAAAAAATTTAACGAAATTATCACCGACTATGACATTATTTATAATGAAACTAAAAACGATGTTCCTTTAAAGTACTTATTTCTATAAATATTATTTTGATGTTACTTTAATTCTAATATTATTCTGATACTACCTTATTGCTCTTCATTTCCTGAAAAACGTATTAAAATTCTACTTTTACAATCAACAAAAATCATTGACAATTTTCGAGAAAAAAAAATTTAATTAAATTTTTTTTTTTGATAAAAAGTGCACTTTATTTTAAGAAAGCCAGTCAAAAAAAAAAATATGTCAATAATAAAGAGTTCAAATTTTAAATAATTGCCTTTTGATATAACTAAATAATGATAATTGATATAACTAAATATTCTTATGATACTGATATCCCCCATGGCAGAATCATGGCATCATTGTCGCAGAGCGTTATCGAGTTCTTGCAGAAAGATTTTTCCTTTCTTTTTCTTTTCTGCATGAATTTTCATTCTATTTTTTCAATGGAATTAATGCTATTGATTTCCACATAGTTTTTAAAATACTTTATTTTTAACACGATATTGTTTATTACAACCGTAGCTCGAAATGAAAACACACATTTAGTAACCCCATTTCGAAGAGTCCGACTCGCATGATGTCGCCGTCGATCTTTTTCTCAATAGTTACTGCTACGGATTTTACGATTTTTTAAATTTTTTTTTTTAATGCGATGATGATTTATAAAATGCGAAAAAAAGAAATAACTAGTGTGCTTCCCCCTACAAAATGCGAGAATATCGGCCATTATATTAGGATAAAAAAAATAAAAAATTACATATTCAAATAAAAAAAGGTAGATTATATTAATTCAACCGAAAAGTTATGAATTTATTTATTTTTGTTGTTGTTGTTCATTTACGTCGCACTAGAGCTGCACAATGGGCTATTGGCGACGGTCTGGGAAACATCCCTGAGGATGATCCGAAGACATGCCATCACAATTTTGATCCTCTGCGGAGGGGATGGCACCCCCGCTTCGGTAACCCGACGACCTGCACGCGAAGTCGAGCACTTTACGGTAGAACAGTTTAACGAGGACCAATACCGTACACCCTCGGTCCCTACGCAAACTGATCCAAGTGGTCACCCACCCGCACACTGACCGCAGCCAGTGACGCTTGACTTCGGTGATCTGCTGGGAACCGTGTCTTAACGATCAATCCACTGCGGGACTATTTATTTTTGAAGTTGACACTTATGTTACTTTAAATTAGTAACATGTATATTTTTTATTTTTAAAAATATCTTGCAGAAAAACATTAGTATTAGAGAGGCATGTCACAAAAAGCCAGAAAAAATTCTGCCACAGGGCTGATATCATAAGAATATTTTTCGATTTACACTTAATACCGCCACAACAAACATGGCCCTTGCTAGTGGCTCAGGTCAGATGTTTAAGCCTGACATCACACTCGAGCGCCATTATAGGATCAGTACAAATGAGGAATAATTTTAAAATAAGTTAACTGCAGTAAAATACAGTTACTCTCACAATTAACTTTATGTCCTAAATAACAAAAAACATTGGATATTCATTTCATTAGGATAGATACAAGGAAAACATTTCTAACAGCTAAAAAAGTTGTTTATCAAACTATAGAAAAATGTTAAATGTATTGTTAGTTATACTGCAACAAAAGCAATAGTGTTTAATACACTGACGGTTTATTAAATTAAAAAATCTGGGATACACCATTTTTTTTTATAGCATGAAAAAACTGCATTTAAATAGAAACTTCCTATGGGTGTCGTAATTTAATACCTTAAATTTATATACCAGGAGAGCAAAACAACTTTGTTTTCAATCAAATAAACATACATCTTTTAGAACATAATTATACTGTGATTATACCACTACTATTATTGGGGAGATTTCTGTAACAAGATCTGAGGCAGAATAATCGCAAAGTCTTGGCAACTTAAGGTCAACCTCCCACCAGAAACTAAAAAAAAAACAAAAACAGAAAGGGACCAACTTGAAAGGTATACGCCATACGACTCCCGCGCAAACATATACATGTTTTTTTAAAACATTTGCAAGTTTAAAATCTATTTGGTACCTTAAAGATTGTAATTGGTGCAACAGATCACGGCATGGAAATATCCCTGTAATATTATTCTACTCTAAATTTCCTTCTTAATGACTCGTAATTACTAATAATTTAAAATGTAAACATAAACAATTAAAAGAAATAACTTAAACTAACAAAAGTGTAATATTATCAGAATAAATATTAACTATTCAAAAGAATCCTCAAAAGTTTGGAATCTCTTGGAGCTAAAAACAATTTTAAAGAGCCAGAACTTATGAAATAAATTGATAGCAATAGGTGTAGCTTTGAAAGCACTTGGAGCAAGCGAGCAAGTGTATCTTACCTAATAATTTTGGTAAAGCCAAGAACTTATTTTTTTGCATCTTAAACAAAGATATGTATTTAATTAAAAAAAATTTAGTAAATTATTTCATAATTGCTATTGTCATATTAGTATTATCTTAAAATATGTTAGTAATTTTTATAAAAAAAAAATTTGTAATTTAAACGGAATCATTTCAAAGAAACAAAATTTAATAGTTGAAAAATTGAGTTCAAGTTTATAGTTAATAATTGAAGGATACTATGTTTAAAAAGAAAAGAAAATCTAGAATTAATCATATTTAGAAAAGAAAGCAAAATTTACTGAAATATTGGTCAACAACTATATATGTTAAGAAATGTCTTTAGAATAATCTTTAATGGCGATATAACGCAAGGGTCAGTAGAACCCTGATTATTCATTTCTCTAAAATTACAAAAAATGAAAGGTTAATCTTACAGCTTGAGAAATTAGAAGTTACGCTTATAACTTCAGAATTAAAAATGAGAGGTTATTCTTTTAATTTTGATGATGTTTTATGCATTAATCTATGAAATAATCAGGAGTCTTTTAGAAAGTCAAAATATCAATATTTTATGTTAACATATAAGCATTTATAATCTAGAAAGAGATTATTCTTTAGATAAATGCAAAATAGAATTGCTTAAAAAAGTATGTGTACAGCTGTTTTTGTTTGATTTTATTTGACGAAATTTTACTGTTTAGGTCTTAACCGGTTTACAAAAAAAAAAAAATCCTTAATTCCATAAAACAAATAATTTTCTGAATTAATAATATAAAAAATAAACATATTATAATTATATAATTTAAATACAAATATTAATAAAAAAAATTCATGCTGTAATAATAATTACAGTAAAAGAAAATATGTTCAAAAAACTGTAATAATTAGGCGTAAAATATTAGTTTTACTAAAATATAGAGAAAAATACTTTTTTTTAATAATTACTTACAATTGGACATATCTGTTGAAATTATATAAAACTAACGCTCAGAATATATTTAAAGCATCTCTTTAAAATAGGTATAAAGATATAATAATACTAACATAAATAATCTAACGTTGGCATAGGATTTGCAATTTACCTCAAAATAAACAGAAAATTGACATAAACAAATAGTTTTTTTGCCACAGATAACGATACGGAAATATCCCCCAATTGGACATATCTGTTGAACCTTTCTCAACCTTACATATATCTTATAAATTAAAATTTAATACATTTCATAAGCTTCTATAAATACAGCGATTTAAATAAGAATGTGTCAATATTATTCTTTTAGTACCAAATGTTTACATTGGCATACAAGTAATCACTGTCTTCTAAATATTAAATAAGGCAATAATAAACAGGAAACAAGTGTATAAATCAAAATGGCCTTCAAATTAATAAATAAAAAATATCTATATACAATTTTCATGCAACGCAAATAAATCAAAACTCAATAATTTAATATAGCTTCTAAGCCTAACCCAAACATAAACAATACACAACCGTAGTATTTGGGTTCATTGATGACGTAACATTGCTATAGGTCAGATTTAAAACGTAAGGATAGAGCGAAAATTTTATCAAACTAAAATGTATGAAACATTTTAAATAAATGTTTCTTACCTTTTCGATTCAGACCTTTGATCTTCTGAGCGAATATTATTTGAAAATTTTTTCTGGATGCTAAACAGTCGTGACAAGAAAGGCGCCATTTTCAATGTTTGTTGACGTCATGTGACAGCAATAAACCAATGAAATATGCGAGTGACGTCACTCCCGCCTTTCAAAACAGGAACTTCGAAATTTGTTTCCCACGGACTCAATAATTCCACGAAATTGTAAAATATTGAAATACCATTTAATAGTGATGATGGTGATCTGCATTCAAAACTAAAGAAGAACATCGACGGAAAGACAAATATAATTAAAAAGTTTCAATCACAGCTCAGTTTCTTAACATAGTTACGAAAAGAAACATCGTGTACAAAATAAACAAGTAGTGAGCAAAATGATGCTAGAAACCAGGCTGATAACATTTCCGAAAACATTCACTAGATGGCAGTAACAACCCAAATTCATAGGAACAAAGCTTCGTGTGAAACAAAAATATCTGAATTATGATAACTGTTTTGAAATGAAGGGTAATCATAAAAGCTGAATTTTATAAAATGTTTTCAATCACAATTTTTACTGAAAATTTTATACTATTTTTTGACTGAAGAAAAAAAATAAAGTTAAAATGGTGGATCCCTTCCCTTTGGCTTGTTTCAGACAGAATATTTTTAACCCAGGACCGGATCTTCAACGTTAATTTGTATTTAGCAAGGTGGTCCTGCTAAAAATTAGATTATGAGTTATTTCATTTATCTCCAAAATTCTGAAAATGTTTTCATTTCCTTCCCAGAAAATGCACGAACAAGGTATACAAATAAAAAACGGATCAACCGGAATAACTTTTGATCTAATGATCGGATCTTCATATTCTAGGACTGAATCTTAAGGGTTGTAAGGGGTGACCACAATTTATTAATTAAATAGTGCAGGCGATATTTTAAGTTTCAAAGTCGGGCACAGAAACGTACTTTCTCTGAATAGACATACTTTTTTTTTCCCAATGGAATCGGATTTTTGTCCCACAAACAGCCGATTTCTGAGAAATATGGTCCCCATAATTTGGTCAGAGCGATTCAAAGTTTGGACCCCTTAATGTTAATTTTAGTTTTTGCATATGTCACCATATCTCGAGAACCTCTTAAGCGAATTGAAAAATTTTTGCATACAATTATAAAATTCGTTTGGGATACCTGTAGGTGACGTAGTGTGGGTATCTCGATCCTGAATGGTTGTTAAAACTTGGCATTTGTTTACGTTAGTAACTGTTCTTTCCATTCTATTTTGAGAAAGCCAAGTCTATAAATTCTCTAAAGGGACGAATTCTACAATCTTTTTCAGAGATTTCAATTCTTTCACCATATATTTCTTACTTAACACAAATATAGGCACGAAACGATGTAGAACATGCATCGAAGTTGCCAGGTACACAAAACAAAAATATATCATGGTTATATAACCATGATACAATAAAATAGGTAATAAAATAAAATATGTAAACATATAATATATCTAAGTTAGACGAGATATAGACGATAAATATTCAACAAATTCGGTGTGTGATAAGGCTCTGTATTTAATTAATTTCAAGTTAATTAACATTCTAACTTATGTAAGAAACTTAGCTCAACCTTAACAAGCCATTTTGCTTATAAACGATCAGCTGACGTCATAGGTCACACGTGGAGGTATCAGTGATTTTCTTTCGCAATTACGAAATCTCATGCAAAATAGAATTTTTTTTATATATTTATTAAATAAGAGTGCCGACAAGGTGGCCAAGTGGTTAGCGCGCCTTACAGCGGAGCCGATGGTTGCGGGTTCGAATCCCGCTCAGGACATGGATCTTTCTTTCTCTCTGTGTTACATGTCCTTTCTCCTTTGTGTGAATGTGATCCGCTCTATAAACGGGTTTGTGGTTGTGTGACGTGGGCGACGCTGCTCCACCGCCGTTGAGCCTCTGAATTAGACTAGTATAGTGGCCTTACACCGCCGTGGCAACTCAGCGCTTGAAATTGAGATAACCCTTAATGCTCACCAAACGCAAACAGTGAATTCTTTTACAGTCACTTACTTCGCTTTATCATCTGCTATTATAACTTTCGTTACTCTAGCTAATTAAATATATCTTAAATTTAAAAACTGCTGCTTTCCCAGCAAAATGTCTGAATAAGGACAAACAATTTTGTCAAAAAGAGAGAAATATCATCAAATGTATGAAATATTTAATGTTAAAAAAATGCACATAAACATTGCGAATTTTTTTTAAATGTCATACGATAGCCAAATAGCAACCGTGTTCAGGATTGTTCACATAATTCTCCCAAAAAATAGCGAAATAGTATTGTTGGATAGCATGAGACGAAGGCAGAGCCAAGTGCCAACTCCTGGTGAACGAACTATACTTTTCTTATCACAATGGCCTTTTATAAAGTGATATCTCTAAATAAATAACTTTCAATGTTTAAATTTATAGAAATCTTAACCTTAAATAGGGTTACTCTTTTCAAATTTTCTGTCATTTAGCAATTACGTAACTTCTAGAAGGCTAATGTATTCAATTGAATCTAAATCTTTTTACCTAATAACAGATCTTCACTGGATTGGAAATATGTATGACTTTCAAAATATTTTTAGACATTGATAATGACTTCAAAAATACTAAAAATTTTGCAATTGAAACTGTGCATGCATTAGTTTTTATATTACATTATGAGTTACGAACAATTTGCATCTTAAGATTTTAAATCAGAATGACTAGATCAACATATTTTGTTGGAAACATTTCTCTATTAATTTCAATAGATTGGATCTTTTTTTACTTATATCTTTTTGTCTTTAATATATCTGAGAAATTTCTGCTGGACATTTCAAAACAGAAAAATACCCAGGACTGTTACAATCATCTTTTTAACAAACTGTTATTATTAATTCATATAATGTAGCAGATTTATTTACATTAATACTAACTCTGCGAAGTAAATAAAAAAAATTATAATTGAAACATTTTAGAATATTGTGAAATTATTTATTGAAAACAAAAATTTTGTTTTGAGGTTACATTAAAAAAAAAAAAACTATTTTAGTATAAAACAAACATTAACTTTTTAATATCTAAATCAACTCCAAAAATTTACTTCATAATTGATTCACAATTATCCAAAAGGTTTCTGAATTTAAGTAGCATCAGCTATATGACTGTGTTCTCCTTAATAAGAACGTTTAACTTACATAAAAAAAGGACTTCAAAACAAAACAAAAATTAAAAGAAAAATCTTTCAATGATTTGTAAAGCATCACAATTTTATTTATCCACTTACTTTATACATATTAGTCTGAGGATTTTTTTGTAACATCAAACAATATTTGTTTGAAAACTTCAGTTAAATACAAAATAATCTTAATGCAACATCACTGCATTGTATAGAACAATCATTCCATATGTCAACAAATCAAATGATGTACAATAACACCAATTTTTATTTAAATAAACAAAAATCAGCAATAAAATCATCTAGTCTCTGCATAATGAAGCTAAAAAAGCAATAAAATATTTACAATGACCTTAATCCTTAATAAATAAATAAAAAACAATTCCTTCAATTTCTAAAGACAGAGATGTCGACCTGCAGACATATGCTTTCGACCTGCAGACACATGCTTTCGTAGAAAACAGAGGGAATTTTCCTTAGTTTTATTGAAACAGGAAATATAAACTATTCTCAAAAAGTTAACCAAATTTTGACTTTATTACGCAGGAAATGTATCTTTCAATTCAAATATACTCTAATTTCGACACCATTATGCAAAATCTATAGAAATAGAATTTCTTCTCATCACAGCTACAGCCAAAAAATTTATAGGTCAAAACATTTGAAAAATTATAAAAAGAATTTGAAATAGATATGTTATATCAATGCAAAATTATAATTATCAAAATTTTCTTTCAAAAAAAAGTCCATTCACAAATTTAAAAAAAGCTGAATTTTACAGCGCAACAAAACTTCAGGAGAAGGTTTTCAATATTACAAATTAAATTAGAATAAAATTTAACACTTTAAGTTAATTAAAATGTAGATATATTATACATTGAATAAAAATAGAGTTTTTTTAAAAAAAAAAAAAAAAAAAACAGAGTTAATTAACCAAAAATTATAAGTTTTTTACTGCTAGCTGTTTCAAAATTCCATTACATATTAAAATCTCATTCGGGAAAATTCCTTACTAAGATCCAATATTAAGACTTGATGTTCATTTGAAAATTGGAATTAGGATATTTCTAATTCAAGTGTTATAGTAGTTTAGAATGCAACTCAAAATTAAAAAAAAAAAACTATAAACAAAATAATTTGTGAATGAATCTTTAGTTTACCATCTTTATTGTTTTTGAGTATATTGAATCAGATCAAAATCATTTTAGATAAATGGAATAAAGAGAACAATTTAAATTTTTTAAGCAACTTATCTCCATCACACAATATTTGATTTCATTTAACAAGTATAAAATTTCTAATTTGCCATTATATATTTCATGATAAAAAAGTCATTTTTTTCTCAATATAATAGCACTCTAGTGTCAGAAAAACTAAAAAACAAAATAGCAGGTAAAATCGATAAAATACTTCAATCACTTTTGTACAATCAGTGAAAGTAAAAAAAAAAAAGATTTTTTTTAAAAATATTAGAATTGTTTAGTATACGCTAAAAGTTAAGGTAAAAAAAAGCAGAATTTGCAGAAAAGTAGCACACATATTAAATGCTACTATTAAGAAATTTCTCTGATAGCTGACATCGGCAAACAGAAGTTTGAAATTTTATAGCTATTTGTATAATTTAAAACCCTTTGGTTTTTTAAGCTATTAATTATCCTTGAATGACAATTTACACATTTCTAGTATTATACTCCAGCAATAATCAAACTGAAACAAGTAAGCAAAAGCAGGATTTTTCTTTGGAGTTTAGAAAATACTTTAATTTGTACAAAATGCAATTTTGTTAATTTATGATATACTTATAATAACTAAGGAAAATTCCCTGTAGTTGCATCCCTATTAATGGAAAATTTAAGAACACGCTGCAAAACATTCATTAGAAGCCCATCTAACATTCACCCAATGGTGTCTTGACCAGTTAAATACGGGACATGATCAAGCACCAATTATTTAAGGACACTTCATAAGGGCAATAACTACAATGACGAACTCTTATTCCATAGCATAAGATAACTAAAACATTATCTCTGTGAATTATTAAAATTATGAATTAATGCAATATGAGAACAGTAAAGCACAACCATCAACACATTTAAACAAATGTGCAACTTAAAATTTTCAATAAAATAAAAGTGAATTATTCACAAGCAAATTGCTATGCCATTTTTCAATTAAAAAAACTAGATATAATTCTTTAGTTTTCTCAATTAATACAAGGTTGGTACAGATTAATGACCAGATTTCATCTATCACACACAAAACAATAAATGATACACAAAATTAAAGAAAAATATACTAAGTTTTTTCAGTTACAACTGGGCAACTCAACAACTCTTTTATTACATGACGAACATCTAATGTGTACGGGTGAATGTGAAACATCTAATGTTCATTTGACACACATTTTATAGTTCAACATAGCACTATTAGGTTCCTTACATTCTTGCACTGTAATCGGAATTGGTGGTTCATAAACAGTATGCGGGTGACAGTGGTTTACCCTTGATCATATGGCCACCAAGATCCCATGACCTCAATCCGTGTAATTTCCGTTTATAGGGTTATGTAAAATACACGATTTATAAACTACTGATGCCAAAAAACATAGTAAGAATTGAAATAATGCATTTGTGGGGCTTCGAGAACCATTGAAGCCCCAGATTGGTAACTGAAAAAACTTGGTATATTTTTGTTCTTAATTTTATGTATTATTCATTTCAGTATGTGAAGTAGTTTTAAAAGTATAAATATTTAAAATTCGGCCACTTCTTTCTCCAATCCTGTGCAACGAGTTTTTTTTATAAATGTTACAGATACCAAAACACTAATAAATTAAGAAAAGCAATTACTTAGAAATGCGAAATTTCGTGAGTGAATATTTAGGATATGATCATAATTTTAGATATTACATGAAAGTTAAATAAAGAAAAATTCATTCAGCTATAAAATACAAATTATATTTATACTTCAGAGAATGATGAAGGCTATCTTTTGGTAAAAAGTCTAGCTTAAGTGTGACAAAAAAATTTTTTTAAAAGAAAGTCAAATCACAAGTAAAAATTGTTTTTCATTTTTACAAAAATTAAAAATTATTATTTAGGAGAAAAAAAAATCTCAAGTTTTTGATTCAGCTTATATAAACAAATAAAGCAATTATCGAAAAAAAGTTTCCCATTCTAAAAGACAAGTAGGAAAAAAAAAAAAATAAGTTTCATGCAATCAAAAATTTATTCTTATTTTTAGTTGATATAAAATGAATCTAACTTCATATTACATTTCACTAAGAATTTAAATCACTTCCTTTATTAAAATAAAAAAAAAATCATTTAAGTAAAAACATGATTTATTTGCCATGCTTATAAAGTTACTCAGTATTAAAGCAAGAGCCAACACGTTTAAAATGAATTGGAGGAATGGAAAATTGGCAGTATCTTTCAAAAGTAATTAAATAATTACAAAAATAAATAGAAAATTTTAGAGCTTCAAAATAACTAAACGTCACTACACGGCAACAGATTTAGTAAGAATATTTTTGGTAAGAATTTAAATAAATAAAAGTTCAGCTTAAATACAAATAATGCATTATAGAATAATTTAATAACTTTAAAAACCTCCAATGTTTAACTATTAAATTATTCAACTTGGAAAAAAAAAAGATTACTTTTTACATCTTAATAAAAAAAAATAAAAAAAGGGAATACCTTAACATTACGCAACTAACTCCAACTGTTACAAAATAATAAGATAATAGCAAGATTGATTATTCAACATTTACTAGATAAGTTACATTTCAAAACCAATTTATGAACTATTGCAATATATAGTACTGAATTCTATATTATCAAGCTATGTACTACAATTTAAATTGAATAAGAGATATAAAGAACAAAGTATATGTTTAAATTGGTAATGCCTTAACAGATATCTGGAATCTGTTTCAAAATTATCTATTTTTATATATTTATTCCATGAAACCATATTATAAACCTAGTTTGTTTAAACATACAACAGAAATTAACAACAATGTTTTTAATAATAATAAATGTGCAAAAAAAAATTTATTTTAGGTACTGACTATTCACTGAAACAAAAAAGTTAGACAGGAATGAAAATAAATCTTTTAAATGAATTAAAGAGATCTAATGAATTAAGAATCAAGACTGTCATATGTTCAAGAATATGCCGTAAAATTCAAAGATTAATAGCATCAATTTGCAATCAGAGCTTATCTGAATTACGAAAAAAGTATAATTTCTACTATTTTACAGAAATAAAGAAAAATGATAATGGCAAGTAATTATCAACATGACTTAACAAGTTTAATGACTCAATATGATATAGTGATAAAGAGAAATATTCAACTAGGTACATAAACTATTTTTATGAATAGTATGTAGACATAATTTAGCACTTGTCAGATTCAAAACTAATGACTCAACGCTTCCGCAAGAAGCGCCACTGCAAAATAAGTCAATCTTAAAAAAATATTCTAAGAAAATATGCATCTCAATATTTTCTGGAATACACGATAATTATTTTAACTGATTGTTCACTTCCAGTATCGAGAGAGGCAAGTCACCTATAAAGCATATCTAATCTCATTATGGCAAGTATTCTTTTATATATATATAGATATGACTCTGTTAATTATGGAGTGGATCAGCGAGTTGAATTTCCCTCTTTGTCCTTGTCCTTTGAGGTAAGTTTCTCTATCAATTCTTGCAAGGGTGCCAGCTCTCGCTTTTCAATAAGACTAAATTCTTGGACGAAAAAGATAAAGTGTTTAAAGCTTGTGTTTAGGTGAGCTTCCTCTCCCAGTTGTACAATTTCTTGAAAGTGCTGATGATAGATATGAGCATAAACCCTGAACAGTCGCTTTAGGATTATCTTTGCTATGGTTAAAAAGTTCTTTGGAAATGGAACACCTGGAAGATACAGTGAAAAATTAAAATTCTGACAAATTGATAACAAAAGAGAAAAATGCAGTCGGACCTCTATTTAAAGAAGTCGCTAAATCCCGATAAAAGCACCTTTTGAAATACTTAACCAACACAATACAGGTTTTAAATTCATAAACACTAAACATAATTATAATCGCAATTGATACACCTTTATCTTGTAAATTAGTATCTACTATTTATTATATAAATCTTAACCATAAAAGAAATCTACATGGAAAGCAAGAATAGAGCAAAACATACTTCAGTGTTACAATATCATGATACATACATTTTCAACTAAAAACAGCTAAATTAATGTATAAAATTATAGTTGCATTTATTATAGTAGTAATTTTAAACATACATTACCACATATGTTCTTAAGTTTAATTGCTATTGATAAAATACGTTAATTTTGTCTGAGTTTTTTTGTTTAAATTCAAACAAAAAGGGAAATGGATTTTACTGTTTTCTTTAAAAGTTAAGTGGCTTTGAAAATCGATTCCAGGTCATTTTCTTTATAAAATGCGTTAACAAGTTTGAAATGTTCGGAAATATTTTGGGAAATAGGGAAAGTGGATCTCAAAGAAAACTTTGTTAAATAGAAAATTACTTCGCTATTGGGAAGTGATTTTACGAAAAAATTTCCAAAATGTTCTTTCTTGGTTCCTCGAAAAAATCTCAAAGTAGAAAAATTCGCAAAATGGAAGTTCGTTAAATGGAAGTCCGACTGCTCCATCCAAGTGTTAAGTAATTTATCCATTATCATAACAGAAAAATAACCCCATTGAAAAAAAAAAGGTTTATGTGTGAACCAAAATATTAAAAAAAAAGGTAAAATGGTTGCTATTGAGATTAAAGAAAACTTTGAAACCTGTACAGGCCTTAAATTACAGTCTGTATAAGATCAGAGAATATTTCAGAGTCAGACCACAAAGTAGTTTATTTCCCTGAAGTAGTACAGGGGGTGGTTAGTGATGCAAAGAAAAAATCTCTTTAAGTTTTATGTGCAAAAACTTGGTATCACGATATCAATTTATACACCAAAATAAACAAATAGATCTCTGAACTACATGTTTCAATTTTGTGAACTAATGTTTATAATTTAATTATTACCCACCAACAATCTTATCTTTAAATGATTGAATTTAAGAAGAAAAAAATTATAATTATCGATACTTACAAAAATCTACAGTAAAAATAAAAAGTTACAATTTTTTTTTTTGTAAATGAGATATAAATAGTTATACTATTGTTATAGTATTTTCAAGCACATTAAAAAAAATCCTATTCAAGCTAGACGAATCCATCAATCATTTTCAATTTGAAAATTTTTAAATATGTTTATAACACACAAAATTAACAAATTGCAAAAATATTTTTTTAAAAACTTACATAATTTTGATAAAATAATATAGATGTTCTCAAGTTAAATTGTGCAAAATTAATATACTTAATTACACATTTCCTACTTTTATGACAAAAATTTATTTTAAGGACAACTTTAGTGCGATTCTGTGAAAAATGCAGATTTACAAGCAGGATTTATAAAATTCTTAGGATAAATTGGAGCAATTTAGTACAAGTGCCATTTAAAAGGCAGCAATCTTGGTACAGGGATTACTTTTATATATAAATAAAAAATAATAAAAACAATTAAAATGAATTGTGAGTTAAACCTTAAACCTAAAAGAAGCCTTAATAATATTAACTTGTCAATTGTATATAGCTGAGAAGATAATTCTAATAAGAAAATAAGTTTTTATATGTTTAAAGGGTAATATAATGTGCATAGCTGTTTTTTAAATTTGAATTTAGAGCTTAAGCAAAATATACTGAAAGCAAAACTATATTTTAAAAACACAAAATTTTTGATGTGAGATAAAAACAAAATTTCAAAAAAAAAACAACCTAATATTCCAGAATTTATGCAATTTGTAAAAAATATCTTTTTACCTGAAGAAAAAAATAATTAATATTTTCAACAATATAAAATTTTTAGTAATACAACATTCACTCATTAAAAACTTTTATTATTTAACAGAAATGAAAAGATTTAACTTAAAACCATCAAGACGGAGACCCACTCAAAGAATATAATGATGAAAATATGGTTTTGCATAAACAGAAAAAATTTAATAACTTATAAAAAAATTTATTACTAACCGTTTTAGAAATTAGGCAATAATTTTATTTTTGTAATATAGACAAAAATATTCAAGTGAAATATGAAATAAATATTTATCTGACTATTAATTAACTTTAAGCTGGATGTGTCCTTGCTTGAATTTTTCCTTCACGTTATGTAATGGGGAATGTAACAGGGAAATTTTCAATACAATTTTGCTCAAGGGCTGATTTTTTGGAAGGTTAATAAAAAGATAGTTAAACTATAACATGAAAAAGGTATAATTTATAATTTCACCATTCGTACATCAGTTTTTGTCATAGACAAAATATAACAAAAGATAATTTTTAAAAATGAATACCTATTTTTGATGGGAACAAAGTTTCATCATCAAGTTGGTCTTGTACCCAAGTCATAAGATAATCAATATATTTAGGAGCAGAACATTTAATAGGTTTTTTCACTGTCTGACCATCCGCCCAGTGATATTCATATTTTGGTCCAGCAGACATCACTCGGCAACTCTCTTCTGTACAAAATTCTGTGATTGTTCCATACAACATATTTATTTGATTGAAGAAATCTACAGCTGTTAGGTGAAATTAAAAGAACATGTTATTACTATCAGCACATTTGAATATTTTCAAGAAATATCAATCATTCCAATAATAATAGTACAGTGAAACCTCTAAGAAAGACTACCTCTATTTAAGATATGGAATTTTTCCATAGACTTGGTGTAGAAGGAATCCTATAGGGGAGCCCAACAAAAGCTCTCACAGCAACTGGGCAAATTTCCGTACCAAATGCGGAAAAGGTCAATTAAGATAAAATATTAACAAAACAATTAAGGAGGTTCAAATGTATTCAAAATACTTGTGAGTGGCTCTCACTTACAGAATTGTTTTTGACGATCTCTGAGAGAGATTGACAGCCTCATATTACAATCAGAGTATATACTAAAGATGATGCTATCAATCATTTAGGTTTAGAGTTAAATTAGAGTTAAATTAGAAAAAAAAGTAATTTTAGAAAAAACTAAGCATCTCAAACAAACCTCTAAATTTTGATATTAAATCAAATGCAAACTTAAGCAAAAAACATAATTGTTTATTTATTTAAAATAGTTAACACATAATTATATAAGTAGGGGTAATTTTTATTGATGCTAAATTTTATTCACCGAATCTGGTTCTGATGCCGCATTCACAAGTGGCATTTGAGTAGAAAGAAAATGACATTGAGTGAAACTAAAATCACTTTAAAAAAATCATGTATTTTCAATAACATTTTGAAGTCAATAGAGGTAATCCCTAAGAACGACCAACCTCCATTAACGACCAGTTTTTTGTGGAACAGAGGGTGATCGCTCACGAGAGGTTTCACTGTATTAATAAATAACTTATTTTTAACTTATCTCATAGAGTCGAATCTCAGATATATTAGATTATTATTAGCTTAATTCTATTGCAGCTTAATTGTATTCACAAAGTTTTATAAACTTTGCAGATAAAAGAAAAGCAATAAATCTTTGAGTGCAAAAATATTCAGCCTTCAATAACTAATATACACCAGAAATAAAATTTCTGAAAAATAATTTCAGCCAATGGCAAATACAGTGAAGTCTATATTAGTGGACGACTTGTTGGGCAACAATTTTATAACGCATTTAGACAAGTGGTTAACATATAAAGAGAAATTTTGATTGCTTTTCCAGATTGGTTGAGATCAATTTAGAATGTTAGTTAACTTAATATATTTTATCACTGTATTTATTATCTTTTGCTGATATGGAGTAAGGGGAAGATAAATACTCAGGGAGGTGATGAGAAGAAAATTGCTCACCTAATATTTATCTATCGCTAAGCTAACATTTATTTGAATGATCGATGGCATTATTATTATAATTTCTTTATTGTATACTTATACAGCAGAAGATCAATATAATGTTATTCTATAAAGCAAAATTCTACATAAATCACATTAACATTGTGGGTGTAACAATAAAAATTGTAGTTAGCGAATTTCTGCAACTAATGAAGAGATGTTAAGTTTTTACACAATTTGTTTAATTATTTATTAAGAGGTTACAATTTTAAAAGCTGAACAAACCAAAATTGATTGAAATCTTGAAAATTTCAATTTTTTTCAGAAAATAATAAATACTAAAGAATATATGTTTTTTTCATTATTTGTATCTAAAAATTATTTTAAGGCATTTTTAGATTCATTTGTTCCAGACTAATAGCGTCAGGTTTAAAAGGTAAGTTTAAGGATACGTGAAATGATCAATATAATGCAAAATTCTATAATATGCAAAGCTTTGAGTTTCAAAGCTTACATTATAAAGATCTTCTATCATAGTGCTAATTGTAACGAGTACCTTTTTCTCCTTCTCAAGAGCTCAATGGGGCTAGTTGTTTAACAGCTTGGAATTGCTATAATTTCAGCAACACATATCAAACTTCAGAAAAGTATTTCAAGTAATGATGAATTGAATTTGGAATAATTTTCACTAACAGTTAACTAGAATTGAATGAAGAAAATATTTTTGATTTGCTATTATTATTTTTGAATTCTTCTAAATAAAAAACTGGAATTAGTTTTTTTTTAAAAAGATTACAAGCTGATAAATTTTAATTTAATATGAACCTGTTTTTATAGGAACTCCTATTATTCCAATAAGACTTATTTAAAAGAAAAAAATGAAAGTTATAGAATATTACAAGAGAGAAAAATATAGTATTTAATCATATAGATTAAATATATCCCTTAAATTTTGTTAAAATAGTTTACAGCAACAGATTTCCTAATTAGCATCTCATTCTTCTAAGCAAACAATTTTTTCAGTCTTGATGTCTATTTTACCAAGGTTTGACTACATAGAAAATTATTAATGAACATTTAATTCATCTTAAATCGTTAAAAACTTACATTTTATAGAATAAAAGAATAAAGTATGCCACACATAACAAAATGCTTTATAAATATATTTAGATAAAATAAATCAAATTAAATAATGGTTCAAATTTCATACATACTATTAACAGCAACCCATTCATTCAAATCTTCTCCTTCTGGTAACATAACAGCTAAACGCAAATTCCCACTGCCTAAAGTTGCAGCCGCATGCTTCATCAAGTCATATTGATGAGTGCCCTCAGGTATATTTTTCTTTGGTTTGAAAGTTTTAGACGAGCGCCCACCACTATTGGAAAAGTTAGATATTAATATAATGCTTAACAAACAGAATAAAGCTTAATAACTAATATAATAAATATACAGCAAAAATAAAGCTCTTTATTAATACAGTCAAACCCCGCCATAGTGAACACGGTTTATAGTGAACTCCCGGATATAGTGAACGAAATGTTAGGTTCCGTGCCTTGCTACACATGGATAATGTTATTTTTCGTGGATATAGTGAACCAAAAAAGTGAGGAAGTTGGATATAATGAACTTTTTTCTGTCTTCAGCTGATTTTTTCATTTTTTTTGTAATGATTTCGAAATTTCTACTTCAAAATAAATACACATACCGATTTTTAAAACCATTTACAGAGGGGAATGTAGCAATAAGCATTTTTTCCTGTTTGCTTCTTTTATCTCACTTTCTCATCCTTAATGCACTTGTGCAGATGATGCACCTGTAAGGTGTCAGTGGGATCAATATGAATTTTCTGTCAGAGGGAATGAGTAATTATTCATAATTGGTCTAAGGGTTGGACACTAATATGTGTTGATAAGGCCCTCATTTCAACTCCTTTCCTGCTCTCATTTCAGTTAAAAAAAATCCTGCAAAGAAGTGTCTCAAATTTAACTATAGCAAGCAGTAAACTTAAGACGTTCTCCATTGATGATAAAATGGACATAATCAGAAAAATTCAAAATGGATGCAATGAAGCTGATATTTGCAGGGAATATAAACTATCCAAATCTGCAGTTTGAAACATATGGAAAAATACGTAATTAATAACTTCTGCTCATGAAAAAAAATTCAGATGGCAGAAAAAAAATTTGAGAAAAGCAGATCACAAGGATATTGAAGAAGCATTACTAAAAAAGTTCACCAATCGAAGAAGCCGCAATCTTCCAGTATCAATGAATTTGCTAAGCGATTTTATGATACTACTTTAATGGCAGGTTAGACAGGTTTAAAAAGCGGAATAACAGAAATTCAGAAAAAATTATCTGAGAGTCGGGAAGTGTTTCCATATCTAATGTTGAGGTAAAGATTACTAAATTTTTTTTTGTATGTAAGAGGCTGAGTAATGAAAAATAACGCATGTTTTGCTACTACATAATATTTTTCAGTCATTTATTTGAATAACGCATAATAAAAGGGAGCAGTTTGGGAACCATCTGTTAAATTGCCTGCGCAACGGATATAGTGAACCAAAATTTCAGTCCCTTGAAGGTTCACTATAGCGGGGTTTGATTGTACTTACATACTCATTACTCTTCATTATTTACTCAAAATTATTCTATAAGCAAAACAAAATATCCCAAAATCATTTTATGTTATAAAATATGAGAAAATTTAAATTGTATTTTGAATGGAATACATTTGAAAATTACTAATTAATAGGACCAATAAATTTGTTAACCATTTAGTAGCATTGTTACACCTCAGTTAATAGAAGAGCAAATTTTATTTAAGCAATATTCCTACTTATTTACAATTTTATTCCTAACTACTCTAATTATGTTTTTTCCCCTCTAAATTATAAAAGTAATTTTTCCAATGCCTATGCCACTGTTTCGCTTTAATCGCTTGTTAACTTTTTGATATAGCTGGTACAACAGAAAACAAGCTATTTAACATAAGTTATTCAAATTTCTGAAATAGGTAAGCTAGAATATTATCTTATGCAAAATGTTAAAATTAAGATTGATTTAACCATAAACCCTCTACATAGAAATTATGAGAAAAAAATAATAAAGAATAACAGGCAGTAACCTTAAGCATTGGTCATTAATGTATATTTATAACACACATATATACACAGAAAGTTCAGGTGTAAAATAAATTTTGTCCATTAAGAATAATTAGATATTTTATTTAAAATAAAAACTACATAATAAAAATTTAAAAAGAAGAAATAATTGGGAGGTCATTCAATTTTGTTTATGAAGGTCAAATTTTTCAAAAATCATATCATAATAAGATTCTAACAATTCTAAAACAGCTTAAAATGTAGTTCATACCATACAACTAAGTTTTTTATTGCTACCTATCTTTTCATTTAATTTTGCTTCACAACAAAGTACATTTTATCTACAACCGGACATTTTATTAAAACTACTCTTTTCAAAGTAATCTGAATCTCTGAAATATATATTACTAATATAATTTAAATTAATATATCATAAACATCTACCCAAAAATATCAAGTTTTCTTATAAATTTAAATGTGAGAAATTGCATTGTATAATACCAATCAAATATTTTTTTATAAAAAATTTGAATAAAAACATTTAAGAAGTTTTTCTAAAATTAATAAAAAAGGATTGCATTGCCCGATTTACAAATTTCTCTTCAATAATTACTATCCCCCCCCACATGAAACGTATAGAGACAGCGTTTTCATTGCGGAAAAAAAATGGAAGAGAATTTCTCAAAAACAGGGTGAGATTTCAAAAAGTTAAGTGAGATTTCTAAAAATTAAAAAAACACGAATAGACTTGGAAAAAAATTATTTCTTTAATTATAATACATTTTCAACATCTTCTAATTGAATATTTTTGCTGCATCATTATATGGAAAATGTTCTATATCTACTTTTTCATCAGCTGCTATATTTATTTGGCTGAAAAATATCCGTATTTGTTTCATTTTGACCGTTTCTACCGACATTTGTTTCATTTTCATTTGCTCCGTTACGGAGTAGAAGATGTCGACTTAACAAGGTATTTATTCATCTTACATTCATGCACAAAAAATTTAAATGTCTTACATGAAGAAACATTACCTACGGTGAATACGTGGTTGAAGAAAAATGTGTTCTGAAAGGGGTTCGGTTGGGGGGGGGGGATCTGCTGTTCGCACCGGTTCTGAACAATACTGGTAAATAGGGAAGGTAGATAACAAGGACCGATGTTCAAATTAATGAAAGATCAAAGAAGAAAAGTGAAACGGATTTTTATTCAAAATGGCAAAAGACGAAATTTTTTCCAAATTTCCCGCATTTTGAAATTGATTAATAGAGTGCGTGAACTTCTCGCGTTAATCACTTTTTATTGAGAGAAAAGAAAAAAATAAGTAAGACTCCTGCGTTCTCGCGCTGTAGTGAAAACACTGAGAGAGTATGCATACTGAAGTCATTGCCTTAAGAAACTAAATTAAATATAAATTATTGAAATTTTTAAACTTAAGGATAGATTATATAAACTGATTAAAATTCCTTGATTATATGCCTCTGAAAATAGGACTGTCATCAAGAGAAAAATAGCAGAATAATAGTAAGGGAGTATATTATAAAAATCCATATTTAAGTCATATTTATGAAAATATACTACTAAAAATTATTCTGAGGTGAAAAAAAATTTAGAAGCAAAATTTTGATAGATATTTCCATAGCAAATTAGACAAAAAAAATTTTTTTTTGTCTTATATTATAGCTAGAAAGCTATAAACAAAAAAATCAACTTGATTGATTATTATTTTTTTTTTGTAAACCTGATAAATAAATGAAAGCGAAATAACCTATGAATAACTTAAACTCTCTAAACGCATTAAAGAACAAGTCAAAATTTTAAAAATATATAAATTTGTGAAATTAATTTGAATGTTTTTAACTTTTGACTAAATTTTGAATGTTTTTGCTTATGTACAAAATGTTATACCATACAACACAGCTTAGAAAAAAAATTCTAAATCTAAGTTCATGCAGTCAGCTAAGATTTCAAGAATATTTTTTCTCTTAAATTTACTCAATTATTTGTTCCAAATAATTAAACGATAACGATAATACTTTCTCTAAAAAAGGAAAAACATCACTAAGTCAATTTTCAAGAGAAAAAAAAAAAGATGCTGACAACTAAACACTAAAATATAAAAGAAAACATATAAAAGCAAATTTATATATCAAATTTATGTAAAAAAACAAAACATGTAAGCTTATCTTGCATCTCTTAATCCTTCCTTCAAAAGGGATCATACAGGTTAACTAATAAATAACGTATAGAAGTAATAGGTTAATTTAGATCTGATGCAACTAAGATATACATTATTTAGTATTAAGAAATTTTGATTTATTATACATCTCAAAATTATTTGAAGTCAATTTTGCATTCTGCAAATAAATAAATACAAAAAAATCATGTTGCAACTCTCTCTTTCTCACCTTCAATACATTTTTGCAGTTTTTCAAAACTTAAAATAAATTTATTAATCTGAGAGTCAACAACAACATTAATAATTTATGACAATACTTTAATCTCAGTAAATAAACAAAAAGCATCTTGATTTGATTAGAAAACAGGACTTAACTATTCCTACAAATTTTAAAACATATAAACTTCATATGTTAAACATATAACAAGTTAGATAAATTGAATTTATTATAAACAACCTGTTAAATGTAACTAATGTGTAGTAAGCATTAAATAAAATTTGTAAACTTATATCAACTCAAGCTTTCCGATTCATTGCGATTGAATTTCAAACAAGTAGTTTTGTCGTACTGCACACAAAGATTTAAAGAAGAATCATCTATCTGCATTAATTTTGAGTTAAAATATCAAATGCAAAAAAAAAGACGTTTTTTTATTTAGACAATGGAGCATAACTGAAAGCTACAAAAAATTAATATTCATGGTTGTTTAAGAGAATTTATTAAAAGAAATGATTAAGTTTACATAAATATGAAGGTAATTTGTAAACAAAAAGTTTATTTAAAAACTCAATAATTTTCACGAGAACAATAATAGCTATGTTTTAGTAGCAAAAACTTACAATAAGAAACTCATTATTGTTGAAAAATTAGTAAAAGATATCTTTTATTTCAATACATCAGCAATGTTTTGCAAATAGGAGAAATTTACTGTACAATAAATAAGAGAAATAAACAATTGCACCAAAAAAATTCACATGCACCTGACGTGCGGACACAATACGAAAGTATAAATGGAATTTTAAGCATCGACAACGAGATTGCCAGATTCTAAAATGGAGGAATTTAGTTTGAAAGTAAATAAAGATTCTTTACTTGATAAATTTAATACAGATGGCGCAAGAGAGTGCTTGTTGCATAAAGTAGAAAGTAGAATTTCGTCCAATTTCGTTCGATTTTAGATTTTACAGTAAAAATTAGAACATTTAAAATGAAGCAAAAATTTTTTCATTCTAAAACTATTCAATCATTAAATTAAAAGTTAAAAAAAAAAGAATAGATAAATGTAATAAGTGGATTTTTGTATAAAATTGTCTTTGTTTCCATTTTATAACAAAATATGCAACAAATAGAAAAACTTCAAACTTTTCAACACATCTAAGTAATATAGCAATAAGTCGTCATTAAGAACTAAAAAAATTTTACATCATTTTTCACATCAGAGAGCAACTACAAAATTTACATTATCAATTATAAACCTGGTAAATTTTGTATAATTTATTTTATTTTTTAGGCTTTAAAATTCATTGCGTGTACAGTGCGCTAAAAAAAAAAAAAAAAAGATATCCCCTGAATAACTTTCGTTCTAATGATTGAATTTTCACGAACTAAATATCAGTTTTAATGGTTTTAGGGGGTGATTTTAAACGTGCTGATTAGTTTTCGCTAACTATTAATTAAACAGCGAAATAAACACAAAAAACGTACTTTCTCCGAATAAATATCTATACTTCTTTTTACATATTTGGATTACTGACCTTTAAACAAATAGGGGTTGACAAAATTTCTTAAAAATTGAATATAAAATTGGGGTGCTAGGAAGCTATATATATTTGGCCGTTGCTAAAGAACCAAGTTGAGACAATGAAAAGAATGAAGTAAAAACTAAAGCCTTTTCACTTATCGTTTTGCTTTAGCTCGGTAAGACTTTTTTTAATAGTTAGTACAAAATTATTTCAAAGTTTCTATGCAACAGGCATTTTTAGGACTGATTTCTGCCACAAAAGGGGAAGATTGCTTCCGTTTTCATGTCTGTTGAAAATAAAATTTGAATTAATTATAAAATATTTGGTATTTTCCAAGATTTTAGAATTTAAACACATAACTCTTTAAGATGACATTATTTGTATTTTATAAGTTGCTTTTAACTTTTTTTAAGCAAGAAGATTTTATACTTAAACCAAATTTACTTTAATTAATCTAAATATATACAGAGTTGTAGGACGAATCACGAAAAAGTTCGCGAAAAAAATGTCAAGTTTATGGAAGAGATTTTAACTATCAAGCGAAAGCACAAGGCTTTATAGAATTCCAGATAATTCCTTTTTCTATATATGAAGAAATTAGTGAATATTATGTGGCATTTCAAAAGTACTGAAACATGTATGTTTAAGAATATTATATGATTCCTTTTTTAAGCAATCGTTTGATTTTGTTAAATGAGTGAATTACGTGGCTTTTTTTGGGTAAAGATGATTTATAAATAGCATTATATTCATAATGTTTCTATCCATTCTAAACCCGATTTTTGTATATTCGCCATAAAATGTCGCTCAGCATATTCTTCAATTACGAACAGCTATATTTATCACCAAATATCGCTACTGTAAATTTCTTTGCTTAATTCTTTTAACTACAAACTTATTTTATGATTCTTACCATCATATATCTGATATTAAACAGAAGCTCTGTAAGCTTCTTAAGAAACTTAAATGGGCGCAGCAAAACTAAGAAGAAAAATGTATTTTATAACGTTTATATTGACCACAATCAATTTCAATAACTCTAAATCTCTGGTTGCAAAATCTTAAGTATTGAAATTTTAATTTTTAAGTTAAAGATAACTACATTACAATAATAATTACAATATAAATGCCACAATTTTTTTATTGTTTTAAAGACCACATGAACTCTGCTAAAATAATAATATGCAGATGTTTGCTTCTACGAGCAGTCTGATTAAAATAATGATTAAGACCCAAATGTTATACAGGTGCATTTCTTACAACCATTCTATAACAACATTTTAAGGGTGGGCATTACGAAACACCTTGTATAGATAGTTTTTGGCTTTGCGTTTTTGGTTTTGCGTAGAGAATAACGTTAGAAAAATTCAGTTCTTTGAACAAAATTTAAATTTTTGAAAAATTTTAAGGATTTAAAGTTTTAAGAGAATTATTAAAATGAAATTATTTGTGTTTACCCACCTGGTGATAAAAATTCATGAAGCCAATGTTTATTTTAGTCGTGCGCAAATTTTTGATAACTTTTAGAGAGAAAAGGGCAAAAAGTTAATTTATCAAAGTGTTATTAATAATTTTTGTCAAAGAATCATTAAAATTAAATATTTTAATTAAGTTTTTTGCAAAATGGGTGCGAATTTTTCAAGGAATACTCACGACTGAAATTATGAGAGAATTTAAAATTATCATATTTGTATTTTGTTTATGAGAATTGCCCCTGGATCAGATCGTGAGTAATTTTTAGTATTCTCGTATAGTTAAAATTTGAACATTTAATTCAATATATTTTATTAATTTGATTAGGAGTATTTTTCTCAAATTATTTAACTGTTTTCAGTCTTCAACCTGCATGGAGCGCAAAACAAAAAACGAATCATTCTGAATAACTTTTGATTGTTCTATGATTAAGATTATGAATCAATCTTAATGATTTGAGGGGTGAACACAAATTAATTAGTGCAAACTATATTTAAAGTTACGAAATCAGACAGAAACAATGTACTTTCTCTGCATAAATTTATATAAATATTTATTATTATTATTATTTTTTGATAAACATATTTTTAAAATTTAATTTCTCAGTAATTTGTTGACCGATTTTGCTTCAATTTTGCAAGTTGCTATGTAAAATTATGTTCTTTAAAAAAAAAAAAAAAAAAAAAAAAAAAAAAAANAAAAAAAAAAAAAAAAAAAAAAAAAAAAAAAAAAAAAGCTAAAAATTTCATACCTTACAATTCAAATTTTTTCAGCTATTATTAAATAGAATAATAAAAAATAAAATAAAAAATATTTAGTAAAAGCTATTTTTCGCATGGAATTATGTTTGGATGAACGAATTATATAATTGCGAGAAAAAAAACTTCAATTCGCTTAAAAAGTTTTTGAGATATGACGGAATACGCAAAAAATAAAATTAATATTAAGGTCCAAACTTTGGTTCGCTCTGATCAAACTATGGGGACCATATTTCCCAGATTGCTGCCCAATATTTTGGGGGACAAAAATCTGATACCATTGCAACAAAGGTATGTTTATTCAGAGAAAGTACGTTTTTGTGTCTGATTTCGTAACTTAAAATATCGCCTGCACTAGTTAATTATCGAATTTATGATCACTAACCCTTAAGTCTTAGAATGTGAATTTCCGATCATTAGATCAAAAGTTATTCATGATGGTCCGCTTTTTATTTTGCTCACTGTGCAATTATTTCCAACATGGCCAAACCTCTATATAGACCTTTATAACACATTTCAATTAGTCATTATACTTATCAATCTTTTGTTCGAACAATATATCTTTCCATCAACAATGTAAGAATCTTGAGTTCTGTGGCGAGAAAAAAGTCTACTATACAATATTAAAAATAGTAGGGTGTTTATATTACGTTTTGTTTTATCGCCAAGCACTTCAACCTTTTCCTGTTCTGCTTTTAACTCCCTTGAAAGATTCATAGAGGAAAGAAAAAAAAAGGTATAGTTGAAGTTACACACCATTTCGTTATGTAAAGCGTTTTATGTTAAACGGAAAATTGAGTTTTTAGCATCGTTGGCCAATTTATTTATACATAACGAATGAAGAAATAGTTATTTACTTTTTACTTATTGAATGAAAATATTAGCTCCTGAACCTCTTTTGGTATATCTTATTTGATTAGCTGATTTTAGTTTTAATTTTTCTTTCTCCGCATTATTTTCAGAAGTCTTTTCTCTGTTGAAAAAATCTGTTACGCTTGATGCTATGATTTTTTTAAAAATTCTTTTTTAAACTTAAATCGACTACATAAAAACCAGTTTGATTGCCGGAGGAAAATTTCAGGAGTTTCTAATCAAAGTTTTCTAATTCCTCTTCATTTTATTGGAGAAAAAATAAATATTTTTTGCCGCAATAAATGTATAAAAAATACGGGTTTTTACATTTTTGAGTTAATTAAATCAAAAGCTAAAGAGGTTGTAATTATAGCATGAAAAAATGTTTTTTTAGGAATAACGCCGTTTAAATTCCCATATCTCCACGTCAATACAGTTAGAGCTTTCTGGTTTATACAAAGTACACAGCAATCTCTACCCTTAATGTAATATATATTTGAAATCCTTGTCGAAAATGTAGGAAAAAAAGCATGCATTTAGGTGTAACATATCAATATTTAAGAAAATAAAAGGGCTATCAAAACTTTTCGAAACACTAGTGAAAAAAGAGACATGAAAAACCAGTTTGATTGCCTGATGAATATTAGAGGAGTTTCAAACCAAAGTCTTTAAAATGCTCTCACTGTTTTATCAAAACAAATAAATTAAGACAAAAAAATGAATTAAATGATTTTTACGTCACAGAAAATAAACACAGGCTGTTATATTTTTGTGTAAATGAAATGAAAAGTAAAGAAATTATTAATTTTATAACTGGCGTTGAATAGCCGACCCAATTCTGTGTTTACGACTCCTTAGCCTTGTATTCTTGAACCCAACACAGAAGACCAGAGAACTCCCGAATCAAGCATTGGAGGAAACTAGCCTTCGTGGAGGACTTCTGATGGAACTAACCAGCATTTGCGTTACATGGAGAGGAAAATCCCGAATACCTACCACGTTTAGCCCAACAGCAAGGGGACTCTAACCTCTAACTCATGATGCGTCTACCACTGGGGATATTTTACGTCAGCATTGTGATCGATGCAAATCGCGTGCAGAATTCATATCGATCAGCCATCGATGGGATTCAAACCTGGATCACCTCATTGGGAGGCGAGAGCTCTATCTCTAGGACCACCACGGCTCTAAGTAACGAAGTTATGTAGTTTTCACAAGTAAGAAAAACCCTTTGTCATTTTCACACGTAAAAAAGAGGCCTAAAAGACATTCCAACCAATTTAATTGCCTAGTGAAACTCGCAGTTGTTTTTAATCAAAGTCCCTCTATTTTATGAAGATAAATAACGCGATAAATAAATAAAATGCTTTGATGGTCCAGAAAATATGCACATGCTGTTATAGTAAGGAAGTCAAATAAAAAGTAAAGTCGGTGTAGCTATCCCAAGTAAGAAAAATGCTTTGTGAGAATAACACTGTTTAATATATCACCTCAAACTCCAAGTCAATACATTCTCAGACCTGTCATTTACACAGGTGCTCTGTAATCACCACCCTTAATGCATATTTTTAAAATCCTTTGCAAAGAAAGAGGGGAAATGTATATTAGGAGTCACGAATTAATATTTAGGAAACGATATCACTTGAGAAATATTTAAATCGTTTGAATCACTAGTGAAAAGGTGGGATGAAAGACATAAAGACCATCAGATTGATTGCTTGGTGAAATTTGGAGGCATTTTAAATCTTTCCATTCCTTTGCTTTATAAAGGCGAATATTTATTTATTTATTTCAAATGGCGGAGGTGAATTGACATGTTAAAAAGCAAAAACACTGGAGCAAAACAAGAAAGTAAAAAGTCATTTTCTCAGGAGCGCTCTTGCTTCCCAATATCTCTCGGTAGACGACAAATATAAAAGCATTATAAAGACAAATATAAAAATATAAATAATTAAAATGCTATTGCACCTTAGAAAATATACACATGCAATTATTTTGAATAAATTTAATAAAAATTAAAGAAGTTGTAGTTTATCAAATGCGTAAAAATGTTTTTTGAGAATAACACCGTTTGAATTGTCACCATCTATAACCACTTAAATCACCATCCGCAATATATATATATNTAATTCACTTATATATTAAATTCTTGTGAAAAATAAAGGAAAAAATATGCAAATGGGGAGCAATAATTAAGAAATGATGTTAAGATTAAACTATTCGACTTAATATTTAAGAAAGAAAAATTTTTGAATCACTAGTGAATAAGGTGGGACAAAAACAGAAAAACCAGTTAGATTGTCTGCCTAAAATGTGTCTCTCATAATCACCTTTCAACTCCTGTTTCCTCTGCCAATAAAACAGCCTGCTTCCTTCTTTTGAATATAAATATGCAACCCATAATGCTCTCCTTTTTTTATTTCATTTTTGACAAATTTTCTAAAAATATAAAAGGTGTTAATTTGCATATCTATGGTTTAATTAACATAATTATGGTTAAAAAATATTCTTTGTTTTGGTAAGTTGCTTTCCTACTTAGTTATTTATTGAGAACGTTCTTATAACTATCTTGTCATTCCCTAGTTCGAAGAAGATCACAGAAAGGAAATCGTAGAATGAAGTTCACAGGAATTGTGATATCAAGATCCTGTTTCTTAATCATACCTGCAATAAATTTCCTTCCTTGAGTTTTCATAAACAATAATAAAAACAGTACACAAATAATGCCATTTCAAAAAAATAAATCAGTCTGGAGGGGAATTTTCAATCGAAAAAAATAAATTTATTACATAATTCGAAATTTTTACAATCCATCATTTGAAGTTTCAACTGACTTAGAGAACAAACAAATACTTAGTTTTGTCGATAGTTTATATACTGAAAATTTTTTTACATAAATTTTAATTAACATCTATAATGTGTATTTATAAAACGTATTTTAACTTTTTTTACTTTACCCACTCATCATTTCACATTCATTCGAAGTCCACTCCCCATTTTACTTTAATGACAAGAGATATGTTTAATTTATACCTATTATTATAAACGCAACCTTCAGAGTCAACCTTGCCCGGCCCGAGGATCGAACCAGGGACCTGCGGCACGACAGCGCGAAGCGCTACCGCTCAGCCACCAGGCGTCATACATATTATTATACCTAGTATTTATACCTACTGTTTTATTTGTACCTATTATGCTTAATTTATACCATTAATTTATGCCAATAGATTATTTATTTGGGTTATTATTTTTTTTATATTTTGATTAAAGTTTATACTTTCCCGCATAAATTTAACTGCACCCCTTGGAAGTGAATGCAAAAATATTTGAAGAAATACTGATTTGATTTATTACTCTTACCTCTTTGAAGTTATCATCAAACACGGATTTGATCCTTTTCCAAATGGAAAATATCCTAGTTATATATTAAAATAATTTTACAAAACGAATGAAATTGACTGTTATTTCCTAAGATTTACCTTAGATTCCTATTTCTGGCAAAATGGTAGATTGCAGCTAAGATATGCAGGGCGGAAAAAAATAATAATAATCGTCCTGAATAACTTTTGATCTAATGATCAAATTTTCCACTACTAGGACTGACTGGTTCGAGGGGATGACCTCAAATATGCTAATTATTAGTGCAGCCGATATTACAAAATCAGGCAAAGAAACGTACTTCCTCTGAATACAAACATACCTTTTTAAGACGGATTTTGATTCCTGACTCTAAAAATATATGGAGTAGCCGCAGTGTCGGAGGAAAACGCTGTCACGGGCGATATTAAAAACGGCGCCCTTATCTTAATTTTGAAAAAGGAATTTATTTTTCTTTTTTAAATAATTGAATTGTCCTACTAAAGTAGTCATAACGCATTTTAAGTTGCAATATTTGGGGAACATGTAAACAAGATAAATTACAATTAAGGGATTTAAGGTTAAAAAAGAAAACCGTTAGTTAAATTAATGAGAATATAACCTCGAGTATTCTAGAATTAATATTTATTACAGTTAATATTTTTAATAAGCATATTCTTTTCTGACATTTAGTAGTCGTAAACAGTTTTATAAAAAAACCCAGTTGTTTTGCTGTAAAATATATATTTTATCAATAATCTTCTAATTCACTATTTCACTATTTGTAATTTTAGCCACTGGATGGGGCTGTTTAATTATACAATGTATAACTTTTAATAAGTTTCACTTCACTACTCATCCATCCTCCATCTTGTTAAGAGCACTAGTTCACCGGCTTATATTTACTAATTATGTTCATTTAATAATAAGCTCTTATTTTAAAAGGCAATCTGAACTTCTTAGTGAATTAATAATGCCTTAATTCCTTGAGTAAGTCACACTAGGTATTACATAATTCTCACATTTCAGCTTCATTGCTGGTCTTCGGATCATCCTCAGGGATGTTTCCCAGACCGTCGCCAATAGCCCATTGCGCAGCTCTAGGGCGACGTAAATGAACAACAACAACAACAGCTTCATTGCTGTGTGGTCTACCCGTGAGTTATGAAAATCTAATAACGGCTCTAAAACATTTTACATTGGTATCGGCTTACCACAACATCTACTAAATAATAGAAAATTATTTTCTAATTTCAATAAAAACAAAGAACCTTTGAAAATAACTATTTCAGATGGGAAAAGTTTATTTTCGGAAGGATTCGGCGACGTTTGTCTCAAAAAAAAATACAGACAATGGCATTTTCAACTTATTATTAAAAGATGTATATTACATACCTGAATTAGAAAGTAATTTAATTTCAGTTAAGAGAATAACAGAAAATGGCTCCTCAGTAATTTTTGATAAAGATCAATGTTTTGTAAATAAAGATGATATAACCTGCATGCAAGCTATTTTTGAAAATAATAGTTTATATAAAGTGAATTTAAGTAATGATGAAATGAATGTTAACTATTCATTCAAATGCGATAATAATAATCGTATAACTTTATGGCATAAGAGACTTAGTCATTGAAACAGTGAAGCCATAAAACAATTAGTCAAAAATAATCTTGCCGATGGTATTAAAATAGATGGTAGTCATCAAGTGGAAAATTGTGTTCATTGTATTAAAAATAAAATTTCCGAATTTTCTTACTCAAAGAAGCTAAATATAGAGCTAAAGAACCCCTTGGTTTGGTTCATAGTGACATTTGCGGTCCAATGCAAATAGCCAGTATTAGTGGTAAACGATATTTTTTTAATATTTGTAGACGACTATTCCTGATATACCACAATTTATTTACTGTCTATAAAAAGCGAAGTTTTTTCTGAAATTAAAAAGTACGTTGCCGTAACTAAAAATAAATTTGGTAAAGTGCTGAAAGTTTTACGAAGCGATAACGGAGGGGAATATATTGGAAATTATGCTGAAAATTTCTTAACTGAATATGGTTGAAAACCAGCTAACTGTTCCATTTTCAATTCCTCAAAACGTAGTATCAGATATAAAAAATGGAAGCTTGGTAGAAATGACAACATGTCTTTTATCAGAAGATAACATAACAATAAAGATTTTGTGCAGAGGCGGTGATGACGGTTAACTAACTCCAAAATAGACTTTCAACCGAAGCACCATCAAAAACTCCTTATGAACTTTGGACAGGCTTCAAACCTGATCAAATATCAAAACATTTGTTGCAAAAGCCCTTGCCCACATTCATAACAGTAAAAGGTGCAAATTGGATGAAAAAGTAGTAGAAGGAATATTCGTAGGCTATGATCAAGGAAGTAAATAAAGTGAACACAACACAAGTGACCATGCACAAACCAAAGGAAAGCAATATTTAGCTCTGCTACCTTTTATTCACATAAGTGCGTGATTACCAACTATTTTTGAGATATCATTTTTGTTACACATTTTTGTTGTAATTTTTATTCCATATGCTGTCTTTTTCTTAGAAATTGCTTTGAAAATGAAAATTTTTGTCGTCGACAGCCGTAAATCAATTTATAGGTTTATAAATACTTTTTTTTATGTATTTATAAACACATTCCTTCATCCGACTAACCACGAAAATATCCTTCAATGATTCGCCCTTAAATTAATTCACTGCTATTTATTACTGATTCGTATTAATTCACCCATTCACTAATCTGTTGATTGGATTCCTTCCATCTCTCAGTCTTAGTTTATTCACTCGCTGCACCTAAATTGCTCACGATGACAGTTTTCATGACAAAGAGACAAGTGCAATCGTAATAAATTGCTTAACTATCTTGAAAATAACCATTTAAGGTAAATTGAAAAGGATCTTGTATAAAACACATTATTAAAAGAGCGTACAGTTATCATAATAGTATTAAAATTAAATGATTATTCCGATCAAATAATTTTTGGGAAGATTAGATATTCTCTACTCAGACTAATATTGGTATATAAAGCTACATATAAAAATAAATATATATAAAAACCTACGTGCAACGATAAATGCAAAATATTAAACGTTTAGATAAATCAGATAAATAACGAAGTTATCGAGCCCACTATTAGCAGATATTTTTTAGGAAAAAAAAGTCTCACTTCAGTTTTTCAAGAAAAATCTTTTAATAATTATTTAAAATATACATCAAAGAACAAAATATGTATAAGATTGCAAAAGTATATATGTGTTTCTTGTTAACTTAAAATCTTGGTAATTATCTAATTAGCTCTGAAAAAAAAAACATTTTGTTCTTGTTTCTTAATAGTCCCGATTTCTCAAAAAATCAGCCGAGATTTGAAGGAAAAACTTAAATTTAAATTACATTTCGAGACGAAATAGAAGTAAGTTCTACATAAAATATTTAGATTTGTATCAGCAAATTTACATTGTATTAAGAGTACGCTTGACGCACTGGCTCAATTGGCACAAAACTTGAGACCACGGCCATTCTCAAAGGTCATTCCTCTCCCTATCTTTGTCTTGTATTCGCCTTTTGAGAATATTGGCTTGTTTGCTAAATGGTTTTCTGAACCATAAATCCCTACAGAAGATCCTTCCTGGAAAATACGGAACTCATTCTATTGAATGTCAAACACTTGATTTTTCTGTTTTACACTCTTCTTTCCATCTTTAATAAAATTTTTACTTAGAGAACTTTAGCCATCAAAAAGTTAGCATAAGAATATACTATTTAATACAAAATAACCTTCAAATATCTTTCAAAAAGAACAATATTGTATTAAAAATTTAGAAAGTAAGTAATTTTCAGGGCATTAAATCTGGGTTTGTTCGGTGCCCCCTTACATGGTGTTCCGGGCAATCATATACCTTGCCCATCCCTATTGCCGACCTTGAAATATGCTGCAATCTGGGAAATATGGTTCTATTAGTTTGTTTTAGAGAACCGTCAAAAGTTTACCCCGCAATAATATTAATTTACTTTTTGCGTATTTCGCTATATCACGAGAATTTTTAAGGCAATTCGAAAAGTTTCTGTACAGAAATATAAAATTAGCTTATCCAAAGATAATTTCATTAATTACATTATTCAAAAATTCATCATTTTAAAGAAAGTAATTTCATAAGTAAGTTACTGAATTTTAATGAAAACGTTCCTGAGGAATCAACTTTCAAATCAGTCGTAGATTTTTTGTTAAATTTTTAATAATAAAAAAAATCGTATACGCGATTTTTTCACATGCATTGTGAATGGCCCTTTATGGACCATTCTTACTGTAATGCGATTCCCACATGAAATTACGTGCAGCGAAACTGTGAATTGACTGACGAGTTTTTCGCGGGGAAATATTTTCAACCAATCTGGTTCTCAATCATGCTCGACTTTTTCGGTAAGGGAAAATTTTGCTTCCTGTGTGAATAATCCTTTAAGCTTTCTCGGATAATAATTCATTTTATCTCTTTTACTTCAAATTTATGAATTAATGATTGAAAAATTATAATTTAAATCTTAATTAAATTTTTTTTTAGGGGTGAAACTGATAAAAACGCACATCAGACATCATGTCAGTCTTAATTCTATTATATTTTTTACTTCAGCAGCCTTTTTGCACCTCAACATGAATGAAGTCAAACAAAGCTCCTTGTTTTTGTTCTGCTACAGAGGCGGTTTGTGTTTTTACCGTGTGTTGTTTAAGAGATACACTTATTTTTTTAGCTATCTTATATAGTTCAGTAAGTTTTGAAAATAAGATATTTAAGTCCTTGGTTATACTTTGATCTTTAATCTTTGTATGTTATTCTTATTCAGATCGTAAAGATTTTTTTAAAAAAAAATGCTCCCGTTGTTCTTACGGATGTCCGGTGACTCATATGGCTCATTGTGTTTAATTTACTCTTATCTTTCTCTCTCTTTTTTTTAAATTTGCGTTATCATACAATGAGCTTTGTTCTTTATAGTGTTGTGAATTAAAAGTCGTGCATTTTTCTTCTAATCACTTTAAAGTGTGTAGATAAAATTTTGTGTATAAAATTTACGTGCATAATATTTAGCGAAAACTGATATTAATTTCTCTTACATTTTTTCTGCAGTTAAAGGATTTTTTAAATTTATTTTTAGCTATCGAAGTGTGAAATTATTTAAATATTTTTCTTTTTTGAAACATTTTTCTTTCAAATCGATGAGGATGAATGATTAAAATCAATTGATACCGTTTAAATAAATGATTTTGATTATTAAAAAAAACTCATTGTTTTATAAAGACAATTTTTTTTGTTAAATGACAGTTTTAATTTAAATTTCTAATTTAATTATTAAATAATAATAATCATTAATGGTGACTTTAAAAATATAATTTCATTTAATGTGCTAACAAACAATACGAAAACAATCTTTTTGTAAATTAATGAAGAGCTATGTAATAAACTTAAGGAGATGGCAGTGGTTTGTTTCTGTTTTTTGTATTGTGTATCTATATTTACTATCAAAATAAGCTTGTGTGAAATAATATATATATATAATATATATATATATATATTTTGCTTGTTAGAGTGCAGGGTTTTTAAAATTTAACTATTTATTTGGTATTAATAGTGTCAGTTGCAAAGTAGTATGGTTGCTTTTATTAGAAACTCTTAAAAAGAGGAGAGGCATAACAAAAATGATGGAAAGATATGTATTATAATCTAAACTCAATTTCCTATTGTTAACAGTTATACTGTTCTGTAATAAAGTATATAATTACTTTTAGTGACCTAAAAATTCTTTTTTAAGTTCTTTCAAAATTAGTATTTTATTCTTCATAAAGTATTTTGCCAAAAATCAATTATTTATCTGTTAAAAAATGAAAAGGTTTTTAATGCCAAGGCATTATATAATTAATGATGATGTGAAATTTAGGTAACAGACACTTTAGATTGTGCATTCTTGATTTGTAACAAAAAGTCGCTAATATTAATGGTCATCACACTTTAATAAATTGAAAACACTTCTTTTAAAAGGCATATGCTCTATTTTTGTAAACCATGTTCATGTTTTACCTATGTTACTCTAACTTTTGGTAAACTTATGAACTTTTTTTAAATTTTAATCTACTATGACAAATCATATACACACACATAATTTGAAGTAATGTTAACCTTGTCCAAGTTCCATATCATTACACACAGCGCACGAAGAAATTTCACCATGCATATTGGTTTAATGTGACTGAAAGCTATTGAAGCTCTAATCTTAGTAAACTATTTTTCAGTATTACTGTTTTAATTGTATATTGATCTATTATTTGATAATTTTTAGTTAAATTACTGAATGCAAGTGAAACATTAGATTGTACCAAATAAATTAACAATTACTTTGTATGCACAAACTTTTTTCTTTCTATTTTTAAATATTTAAATGCATGTATAAACTTTTTTATTTCTCTTATGATACAAGCTAATTATTCTTTTATATGTCTTTGAATGCTTTTTTGATTCAAAGTTTTCTAGTAAATTTAATAACATTAGCAAATTAGGAACATTAACATGACAATGGAAGTTGTTTTAGGGGACTTGTTATTGCTGTTTTCCAAAGAGTTAACAATGAGTTTAACAAGAAGAAGTAACTACTAAGAACTAAAACTAAGAGAAGTAACTAAAGTACATCAATACAACAAGAATTTAACTACTGTTGTTTTTATTTGTTAACTACATTTTAAGAATTTAAGTCAAAAAATTAGGATGATAAAAGCTATTAAATTTTTTCTCCTATTTCATAAGATATATAAAGCTTTTGATTTTTTGTCATGATTATATTTTAAATTTGACATTTGGTAGATTTATTCCTTAGCTTTAAGTTTTATAATATGGTTTAAATATTATTTGTTTTTCAAATCTACCTGCATTACTAAAAATCAACATTTTATTTGTATATACAGTCAAACCCCGCTATAGTGAACGAAATGTTCTGTCCCGTGCCTTGCTATACACGGATAATGTTATTTTTTGTAGATATAATGAACCAAAAAAGTGAGGAAGTTGGATATAATGAACTTTTTTCTGTCTTCGACTGATTTTTTTTAAAAAAATTGTTGTAATAATTTTGTAATTTCTACTTCAAATTAAATACATATACCGATTTTCAAAACCATCTATAGAGGGGAATGTATCAATACTCATTTTTTCTTGTTTGCTTCTGTTATCTCACTTTCCCATCCCTTAACAAACCAAGCAGATGTTTCCAACCCAGGCAGACGATGCACCTGTAAGGTGTCAGTGGGATGAATATGCATTTTCTATCAGAGGAAATGTGTAATTATTCAATATTGGTCAAAGGGTTGGACACTAATATGTGTTGATAAGGCTCTCATTTCAACTCCTTTTTGTTCTCAGTAGAAGAGTAATGAAAAATAACAAATTTTTTGTTTCTACATAATATTTTTCAGTCATTTATTTGAATAATGTGTAATAAAAGGGAGAAGTTTGGAAACCACTAGTTAAATTTTTTGAGGAACGGATATAGTGAACTCCCGGTTATAGTGAACCAAAATTTCGGTCCCTTGAAGGTTTGACTGTATTTTAAATATTTAGTGGTTTAAGAATGATTTAAATACCATCACAAATGAACAATCATTTTGAAGAACGATTCTTCTTAGTTATTAAATGATTGATATTTTTGTGACTCATTTCATTTCAAATTACAGTTGTGTAACAATCAAGGAGCTGAGGGAATGATGATTTTAAGTGAAATTTTAATAAATTTAAGCATATTAACTTTACAGTTAATCCAGCAACAGAAGATAACTGACAACAATAAGCTTCCTAAAACCAGAACAGAATTTGAAAAATAATTTTGGCCATAAGCCTCTGTTTATGTTGTATATTGGAGTCAAAGTAAAAACAGGCTCAATATTATAGAAAATTTTATTTCTAAGATTAGGATTTAAATTTTATCTATCACTCACTATTAATGAGATTTTTTCAAGTTTTATATATTTAATCAAACTCCAGAACTAAAAATTTTTTTAACAATGAATAAATAAAATGAAAATCTGTCTTTTAAATGTTATTGTCCATTTTAACTTTTTATTATTTTTTCTACATTGAATTTTCTCTTTGAGATTATTTTGTTTCCTATATTCAATATCATCTTAAATATTAACACATGAAAAGCAGCAGTTTGAATATAGGATTAACTTCACAATAGATGAATAGAACTTTTGAACATTTTAACGATTTTATAAACTCTAGGGTTTTTTGGGAAAATTAATTGAAAATACTAACCTAATAATCTTGTTATTTTTTCTGCTAATGCCATTCACATTTAGCTTTTACTGGGTTAACCATTCGTAGTTAAAAAAATAACGATTATGCTTTTCCTTAATTTGTTGTTGGCAAGTCCAAAATTTGTATTGAAATTTTGCGTGTCATAGCTTTTTCACTTTTAGTGCTTATTTTGTTACCAGAAAACCTTTTTTGAGAGGCCTTTTAAATTAACTAATCAATTATTTCTTACCAAATGCCAGTAAGTAATCAAAAGCTCTAAGTAATCCAGTAAGCTCTGAAAGTAATCAAAAATTTTCTCTTATTACCTCATTCCCTGAGCTCTACATAATTTAAATTTTTGGTAACATAAATTATTGTTTTGTAGTTAAAGATATGACTATAAGAAAAATTTGACTGAAGAAGCTTATTTTATTTTTAAATGTCACTTAAAACTTCTTAATAAGCTCTTGATTTTTTGTTTTCATTATAAAATAATGATAATTTAAAATGTCATTCATTATTTTAGATGGAGTGTAGTATACCTCAAGCTTTTTCTAGTAAAGCTGCATCATCAGCTGTTAAAAATTTGCAGCCTGGGCAGAGTCCTCCGAAATCTATGTTGCATGTAAATTTTGAGTTAGATAATGAAGAAATGCATGAAAGGAAAAAGAAGTATTTGACTGCAAAGTATGGTCAGCATCAGATGAGCCTCATCAGAAAACGTTTAAGTGTTGAAATGTGGATGTATGATCAACTCCAAGTTTTATACGATACTCCCGTAAGTAGACTAACCCTTTTACTTATGATTTTTTATTAAAACTTATCTGCATTTTCGAAGTTTGTTCTTCTGATTTTTCCTTTGTAAAAATTAGTTTTTATTGCATTTAAACCTTGTTTGACGAGTTAAATGTCATCTTAGTTTCACGTGTATTACCAATAGACCAGGTTACAAAACTCCTCTAAGGCGAACCACACGCTGAGGAGGCAAGCGGTAAGGAAGAGACATACAAGAGGCAGATTCCCATACTTTAGCATTAGAGTAAGATTCAGAGCAAAAAAAACAGGGAAAATCCTAATTGAAAGGTAGAATGATTAAAACATTTTCCCTGAGGGGGAAAAAGGTACAAGCACTGTTTTACTCTTGTTTTAGGTGTGCCCAGGGTTGTTATGGCATAGAAATGTCACGTCCGAGACTTATTTTGTACTTGACTTGTTTAATTAAATTTGTTGTTAAGTGTTGTTCACCCATCTAATTATGTTTACATCAAAATCCTTATTTACAATTAAAACCTTTTTGCATGTGATCATCACGTCTGTGCATCCTAGTGCAGAAGTATAAGAATTCACATTCTATATGCCTCATTCTTTCCACTTGCATTCTTACAGCCAATCATCATAGCATCTAGAGATTATTTTTTCTCTCAGATTACTGAGGCTCCTGTTTCCAAAACATCTTTAAACTTGTTTCTGACCGAATGGCTGAAATTATGTTTGGTTAATTGAATTTTCTGCATAGTTCATTATTGTACTGAGTGTGGCGAGCACTGTTTTTTGCTTTAATAGCTCTGAAAGAGGTTCTGAGTATTTTTCTTTCAAATATTTGTAGTTTATTTTCCTCAGTCTCATTTAAGGGTCAGCTTTCATTGCCATAAAGTAATAATTAATACTAGTGGGTTGCGCCCCCTGCTCGCTAACGCTCGCCAACCCCCGAAAATTGATACGCAATCTTATATGGTTTGCTTCGCAAACCAAGCTCGCTTCGCTCGCTACTAACTTGGGTACATTGCAAATGCCCAAAATTCTAAGAATTCAAAACAATCATTCAAGTCCATATAACAACATCTTTTTAGTAAATACTAAGTCATTAAAATAAATTTGAATTCAAATAAAGACTCATTGACTGAGACTCATTTTACAATGAATAACTAATAACAATAATAAAACAAATAAATTCGTGATATAAATCAAAAATCGTCAAATAAATTCGTGAAAAAAAGCATTTTCGACAAAATACTGAAATAGAGATCTATCGACAAAGACTACTCACTTCTGCTTAGCTTAATAGTATGAGATTGCCGCAGCTGAATTATTATCTCAGTTTCCGTTTTTAAAAGCGCTATATGTTGAGCCACCTCAGCTAGATTTGGCATGTGACATTTTTAGCGGCAATCATTGGTCGATTTTCTAGTGTTGCCATTTGGGGAGTTGTAATGAGGCTTTTTTTTGTCGCCGTGTAAGAGAAATATATATATGGATGGTATATATGTATATATTAGCTATTTTCAATCAATCCCAAGTTTATTTGTTTATTCTTAATTGTTAATATTAATGTAATTAATTTTTCCTTTATTTAGGAAGAATCACATTATGAAGTGGAAATAGATTTAGATGAATTGTTAGATATTGAATCTGAACCAGCTAGACGAGAGTGGTTAAAGGTAAATGTCTTAGGCTTTATTTTAGATTCCTTTATTATGTTATCCTTATCTCTCTTTCTATTTTTATTTTAAGTATTTTAAACAAAGTTCATGCTTTTTATTTAAGACAAGAGTTAATTATAGGAATTATGTTGTGTTTATAAAATTAGCTAGTAATTGATTGGCTACATCATGTTGGAGCCTGTAGTTTTTATTATTGAAAACCATTATATTCAAAACACAAAAAAAAAAAAAAAAATTAGTTGAAATGCATTGTTACGAATCAAAATGATTGGCAGAATTATTTTTCTACTTTATTTTATATATTAATAATTTGTTTTTTAGATTTCATTAAATAATCGATGGAATTCCTTGCTCTAATATTCGATTTCTATATATATTTTTTGCAGTATGTGTTTTTTTCTGTAATATCTAGTGTAATAACTGTAATTTTCAAAGTTTACCAACTATAAAGAGCAATTTAAAAGAAAATAATAATGGAATTTTTTTATTAATTTTGGAAATAATATAGTTAAATATCATAAAATTTTTAGAACCAATTATATAATTGTTAATAATCTTTGCAAATTGTTACTTTGCAATGTATCTTTTATTCATTCTCCTCTTTGTCTGAATTATTATATTGCGTATTGCAATATCCGCAATATATGCAATATCCGCAATGAATGTGTAGGATAAACTTAGAAATTCTTTTATTGCTATATATCTTGGTGTATAAGTCAGCTTTTTAAACGTAAAATTTTTTTTGAAAAATCGGGAGGTAGACTTGCTTACCAGTAATGAGGTGTGACATTCATTAATCATGAAATATCAATTCATGTTTAGGACTGAAATATAAATACTCTATATCAATTTACTCCTTTCAAAAACTATTTCTAATACACAATTATGTATTTTCTCTCATATTTGCTTTACATGTAAATGTTTTTTTTTTAGAGACAATATTTTAAATTACATTCAGAAAATAATTTAGAATTAGAAAAATTAAGATAATTTATGCAAGACTATTTTAATAATTATAATTGCGTGAAAACTTTTAAAGTAATACCATAGAGCTTCAAATTTATACATTTGAAAACACTATCTGTGTTTGATTCAATAATGTTAGAAGTGATGTGATACAGATTTCTCTCTGCAAGGGATCTTACTTTATTCTTATTTGCTGAGTCTCACAAAAAATTGTCTTCACTCCCTTCAAAATACCATGTTTTTTAAAATATTTTACAATAATTTTTTTTTTCATAACTGTTTTTTTTTAATGGTCAACTTGCACACCCAACATACCACAAATTTGATATCTCATAATCAGAAATTTGGGGTTGACTTATACAATATATATGATATTTTCAATTAAAAAAATGAAAATATGATTTTTGTTTACAATTTCTTCTACCATTAATGACTATAAATGAATTATCTTAAGGAAAAAAAAAGTTGTTATTTAAAGATCATAATTTTTCTAAAACTGACTGAATTCTTTCTGTTGTTAAACTGCTTATTAAGTCTTCTAATAACAGTAATAAAAAATTACCTAAAACAGATTCCTCCTATTGCTACTTTTTTTAAAGCTAATAAGCTACTGTTCCTGAATTCACTTACATGTCACTTAACATCTTCTTTCATTAAGCTCTTTAATAAGAAATTAACCACTTTATTTTAATTCCTTTTTATTATTTATATCTTTTTAGAAAAAGTTAGTTGGTGTGAAGCAATCAGAAGATGCTGTTGAGGTGTGTATATTTGCTATTTATTGTGTATATTTAAATTGTTTAGTTTTCATAGCTATTTTGTTTGTAATATGAATGTTAATTATAACAAAATAAATCAAGCAACAAATATTTAAGTTAATAAAAAAAGAGCATTAGTTTTAGCATAAGTAAGTTAGGTAGCCATAGTGCAAGGATATCAGTTAAAGTTGCTAGAAAATGTTAAGGCAAGCAATTTTGTAAAGCAAAATGCTTGCTCATTAAATTTGTATAGGAATCAGGTTTTTGGCACTGCGGCAACAATAATTATATGAAAAACCTGAAGGTTTTTATAAACAACAGTTTAAAAATAAATTAGTGTATCAATTTGTCCAAAAAAACTTTTTAACACATAAATTCTTAGAATTGTGAAACAGAAACCATTAGAACTTGAAATGAAGAAACATAAACAGAAATGAATCAGTCATGTTCTCCGTAAATATGAGAAGTTTAACGTAAGACATGTTTTCAATTAGAATATTCAAGGCAACAGAAATAGAGGGAGGCTAAAAACTGTTTGATGAAGTACTGTTATAATCAAATTGAAGGTAAAGAGCATATAGAAGGGGGCAAAACATCAGGCCACGAATAGAGTAAGCAATTATGGAGGCCTTATTCTCGAATTGGGAGTGAAGAGGAATCTGTAGGTGCATTTGTAGGTTAAAAATAAGAAAAATTTCTTTAAAAAAAATTGTAAAAATGATATAGATAGGCCCTTAAAAAACAAAAACTAATTCAATGTTTCAGTTTTTTTTTATAAATTATTTAAATAATCATTTTTATTATTAACTTGTTATTTTACTTATTTTATCTTTTGTATATTTCAGAAATTCATAACAGAACTATTGCAAAGGGCAACAACGCTTTGATTTGCAATAAAGGCTAGATATTTTAGAAACTAGAATGTGATGTATCAATGCCTGGTGGTACTTTTTGGAACTTTTATAACAGTTCTAATTATCACCTAGGTTTTTTTTAATTGTTAAATGTATATTGAATGACAAAGACTTGTCCCCACTAAACTATATCATGCCATTTGTTTTATTATGTTTATCCATTCACAATTTTATTCTTTTTTGAGTAAAAATATTGGGACAGTTCTTATGTGATTGATTTGATGTTGGCGTATAGATAAATAATTCAATGTAAACTGTTATTAATTATGGATATTTGTGTTGTATATATATATCTATTGTGCCTTTTTAGTTCTTGCCGTTGAAATTCTGTTTTGCTTAAATCCAAATAGGACCCAATGAAAACGAATCTATTGCTAAAGTTTGACATGGGACTTTGCTCTTGTTATCATATCATTTACAAGTAATGAGTTTTTAATGTTAAAACATTGCTCATGATGATATTGTTTTTTAATGTATTTTACATTTGTTTCTAGCCAACATTGTACTTATAGTGGTGTTAAACAAGTTTAATAAAATCACATATTTTATTAGAATGTACATTTTATTTTTAGTCACTCAAATGAGTGTGCCGCTATGTAATTCAAAATTATATTGCTTTGATATGATTGGTCTCTTTACTGGGAAGAGAAGTTTGAACTTCATTCTTCCAATTTTGTTTTTATGACAGTAAAATTTAACATTATCTTTCATTTATCCTTTGCTATCCAAATTAAGTAATATTTTATCAGGATGTACTAAATTGAAATAAAATAGCTCATTATTTAGAGGCAAATAATGTTTAGTTAAAAATAAAGTTCTTCTTTAGCGAAACTTGGTTAGTTTTCCTATTTATTCATGAATTTTTTAACCTGTTCCTTATGTTACTTATTATTTTTAAAAAGCTATTGTTGTTTATTCATTTTTTATTCTCTTATTGCTAAGTTAAATAGATCTCACATTCTTATGTCCAGTATTATTTTTAATCCTCTGTTTTAGATGCCACTGATCTACAAGTTGTTTTCCTTTTTTTCATTATTCTCAAGTATAGTGTATTAATAATAATATGGAATAGACATTTCATTGTGTAAAAATATTAAAAAATAACATTAAGTTTTATGTACATTTTACGACTTGTTTTAGCAATGTGACAATGTGTTTAGCATTTTACGACTTGTTTTTCAATGTGATAGAGAAGTTTCCTTTCACATTATTCTGTAGTATTGGCTATTGTATTTATTATGTCAATAGGCAAACTAGTGATCTCGCAATGCTAGCTTATACCTTCTAATTCCCTGCACTTAATATTTTCTCTTTTTTACATTTATTTGCTAATTCATTATTATTTATCCAAACACATGAAATCTTTTTTATGTTCTCATTACGAGGCTTGATCAGTAATTTTAATTTGCCTTATTAGTGGAACATAACTAGTTTTCTTTTAAAGTTTAATAAGCTTCTAAAGTTTAAGGGTAGGAGTTGCCTTTCTTTTAAAATTAAATTTATAAAAATTCATGTTATTAAAATTGTTAAGAAATACAATAATTTCAATTCTCGTTGTGTTTGCTGATTTTTTTATTTGTTAATTTTTTTTCTTCAGATATCCATAATATTACATTTCTCGAACTTCAAGTACTATGTTGACTCTATTTTAAAATGTAGCCATGTATATATTTGAAGAAAAAATTTTTATTGAAAAAATGTTATTTTGTCTTCTTTTTTTTCTTTTCACTTTCATGTTTTATTTCATTGTGATCTTCATTGCCAAAGTGGTTTACAGTATTTCAAGTACTATATTGGAAGAAAACAGCTAAAATTCATTGCTATGAATTAAAAAAAATTGCACTACAGATGTACTTATTATTTTTTTTCCATATAGTGATGGATATTTATTACTATAAAATTAACAAGTATTTAAATTTCTAACTTTTTAAAAAAATAGATTTTATGTTTAGTAATATTTGACATGGTACTCTATTTGTAAATTGATTCAATGTTATTTTGACTTTTTTGTTTAGTGTAGTATTTTGTAATATATAAAGTTGTAATATGCTTAATTTCAATGCATTTTTTTCTCCTTTTTATTGAATGTTATTATCTTTTAAAAGTTATATGTGAAACTCTTTTTTTTTTTTTTTTTTTTTTATATTTNTTTTTTTTTTTTTTTTTTTTTTAAAGTTATAAACTAAAATCTTCATTTAAACTAAATCCTTTTATAATTTACTTTACAAATGATAAAAATCTGTTTTAGCTAGTATTATGTTATTTATCTGTTTAAACTAGTTTTATGTGAAATGAATTCAGTCTCAATTACTAATGAATTTAGTTAAAGAATATATATGCATATATATATCTGACAGTAGATTAGGGGAAAAAAAGAAACAGCTTTTTATACATCAAATGATTATGTATATGAACAACTGCTGTTACATATTTAGTTAACATTCATAAAGTAATACAGTATGGGCTTACATTTTGATAGTTTTTTTTAATATTAGAAACTAACTTTTTAATATTGCTATAGTGTATAATAAACAAACTGCCAAATTCTGTCTCAGTAGCTATGTTATGACCTGTAGTTTGAAGATTAGGCATAGAAAATGTAATATATTAAGACTTGCATTTTGTATTAAAATGTTCTTTCATTAGTTGACAACTAGTTAACTTTTTTTTGTAATTTAGTCTAAATAACAGCAATAGTTGTTTATATGCAATAATTCATTCACAAACTGTTAAGCATGTTGAATACATCATGCTTGAATAATATATTCATGAATGTTGTATGAACTTTTGAAATATTAGATTACTTTGTTTGAGGTATTTAGCAATAACTTAAAAATTTTAGCTTAAGTAGAATGAGTTAATTCATTTTTATTTTCTGTATTTTGTGTAATATTTTATTAGCAAATGCATGGTCATGACTGTAGATGTATTTACTGATTTTTTAAAAAATTTATCACATAATTATTACTATTGTCTTAATTTTTTTATTTCAAACAAAGTCGTACTTATGAGTTGTACGTGGAGTTTAAAGCCTTCATTCATATCAGTTTCAATACTTTTTTCAAACCCCATAATTAAGAAATGTGTTACAAAATCATTTTTCAAATCACCCGCTGATCTCCCTTATTTTAAGCAATGACAAATGACTAGCAGTTATTTAAACAATTATTCTTAATATTCTTTTTAAAAATTTGTTATTCAATCAATTATCATTTTCAGTTTGTTAGGATTCCTATATATCATACCGCCTTCTGCTTAGAAATAAAAAACTTATGGTAATTTTTATTTGAAAAATCATATTGGTTTAGTTATACTAAAATGTGATGTTTCTCATAATTGAGTAATGCAGGGTTAATTGTATAAAGCTAAACACAGATGGCGCTCGTGGTTAAAATCAGTAATAAGTTACTTCTTGTGATTTACTTTCATGTTTAAGCTTAAACCTGTCACCCTGTATTGTTATAGTACTGTTTGCAGTATGAATTTAAAAATTGAATGGTAAGTGTTATTTACCATTCAATTTTTAAATTCATTCAACTTTCCGGAAAACATAAAAATCTGAATATAATATTCAAAACACAGCAACCTTTACACTCGCTAATTTCCTAAAATTGATATATAGCTCATGACTTTAAGAATTTATAAAATATAGAAAAATCTTATGAATGATAAAATTACATGTCAATCAGTATAAATAAAATTTCAATAATAAAATTACCTTGGATTATCCTGGATTGATCGCACATCGTCTCATTCACGTGACATAAATAGAGAAATATGTCAGGCGCATTTAAAATTTCATTCCGGTTATAGAAACTTGTTATTGTTTACACTCAGTCAATCATTTATAGCTATCTTGAGATTTATTCTATGGAAGTGAAGAAATAAAGTAGTTAGCAGACAGTAACTTGGAATACAGTTCTCTTGTTTAAGAAAAGTGTAGTTGCTATGCATCTATATGACTTAATTATGGACTTTTTTTATTTTTTACTTGGTCTTTTTCTCTATATATTAGAAAAATTTTATTTTTGTATTTATTTGTATATAGTTTTTAAACTATCACTGTTTCTTTTTATTGTATACATATCACAATAAATCTTTCAACTCTCTTTCATCTCAAACCAATTCCTTTCTATTTTTAAGAAAATTTAAAAAGAATTTAATTTTTTTCGATTCTGTAAAATCTTTATTAAGTGAGTTATGCCGATCAAGTATAAGGTTCAGTATGTGAAGATAATAGTTGACTTATTCTGTATATCAATGATATAAAAGTAAATTGTAGAAAATTATGTAATTGTATTCAGTTATCAGTGTTTGGCTACTCAATGTCCTATTCAGGGCGTGTTTTGCAATAGCAACTCAATGTCGTATCCAGAGTTATAAATGTGTTGAAATAATATCACTCTTAACAGTTTAGTTGTTTTTATAAAAATAATTTTTGTATATTTTTATTGTAATAGTCTATTGCAGTTAACATTGGGCCAAAACATCACTCTTCTGAGTAATTTTGATTACACTATATAAACATTAAATGTATTATTATTTACAACTTTTTAATTAAATTTTATTGCATATGCATATTGTACCGGTAATGCTGGTTATAAAAAAACTGAAAGATACTAAATTAGGAAATTTAAAAAAAAAAATATGGCCAAGCAAAATTTTGTATAGAGTTACATTAATCATTGCACTGCAAAAACCCAGTATAAATCACACAAAAAACATTAATCTAAAAGAGAACAGGGATGAAAATTACAACATAGTCACACATATATTGACTTAAGTCAAGATTTTCAGAGAAATAAATGTATAAAAAAAAATTAATATTTTGCACGATTTGATTTTTAAAAAAGTAAATTTAATTCCTCTGCAAAGGTATAAGTAGTCGACAATGGAAAAAACTTTTAATTAATTAATTTTTGGAATTTGAGTTAGAAAATAATTGTCTGTATATTTTTATACGTCTGAAGTGAAAATTTCAAGGATATGGGGTAAAAAAAATTATATATTTTCTCAAAGAAATCCTAATTTTGAAATTTATTTCAATTTCTATTTCCAGTAAGTATTTTGCTTTAAGATTTTTGAAAGCTTTTTTAAAAGAGTTATTGCATTTATATGCATGCATTACAATGTGATTATGTAATTCTCTGTTACATCATATTGTTTTTACACAAAGGACAACTGTTATGTACTGATATTCAGTGCAATATACATTTCCTTTGAAGTATGCTAATATTCTATAGCGGTTGGGTAAAATATTTCTTTAAAGCATTCAGCTCATGTCTCTTGTTCTTTAAAGGAGTATTCATATATGTAAATAACTTGCAAAATGTCTCTTACAAATTGAGCCCATGATATTTTCTACAATTCTAATTTACGATTACTGAACAATTTTAATTTCTCAAAATTCCCCCCCCCTTATTTAAGGGAGCACAACTATCACCCAATTGCATTTCAATGAAATACATCTGCAGTAACAGTCAATGTTTAAAAACTGAACTAGTATTTTATATGAACTTCTTGCACTTTCTTTGAGTTCCCTTATTCATTTAATTATTCTCTGATGTTGGTTTCATATCAAATACAGTTACGCGAGTACTAACATGCGATAGACTATTGCACATTATTTTGTACCATTATGCTGTCTTAGCTATTTATTTAAAATAAAGAGTTCTAACACCCTATCTTAGAAATTGAAGGCTGTTAACTGTCTACTTGGCATTGAGCAAGCTGATTCATTGCAAGAGGTCTTTTTTTATATCAGCAGTTGCGAAAAGTGTTATGCTAAATAGCTGTGAATACTAAATACATAACAGCTCAAATGAAAAAATTTATAAACACCTAGAGATGCTCCAAAATCTACAAAACATAGTTAAGATATTGTAATTTTGAATGCTTTTGGTAAATTATCGTAACCTGCTTACCTACACATACTACTTTGGTTTGTTACTTAAAAAACTTATATATTTTTTGGTTATATAATTTTAACAACAATTTCTGCTTATACATTTAATTGTTTATCTAATTTTTTTTTTTTGGGGGGGGGGGGGTTCTACATCGTATCACTACTAGTGCAGAGATTTACATTAGATACCAAACTGAAAAAGTAAAGGTCCTAAATTCTTCATGGTCCTAAGTTTTCATCTAATTAAAAAGGACATATGTATATAATTTGAATGTTCTTGGGAAGAAATCTTGGAATCTATGTATTAATTATAGGGTTGAATAATAAAATTGTAATAATTTTTTTTCCTACAATATATTTCTTTTGCATGACCGACATGCATTATGTCTCGATATCCTTTTTTAAATAAACTAAACATAAATTTTAATAAAATATATGTTGTCTCAAATGCATTACAATTTTGAATGAAATTTTTCCTTTCTGCTTTAGATATAGTTCAGTTTTCTTGATAAATAAAGTTTCCCATTCTTTCTAAGAGAGAAAAATATAGTATCTTATTTTAATTTATTTAGATGGCCTAAGAATTTAATTCTAAGGCACAATCTGGTTTATGAATGAAAATTTAAGGCACAAAAATTCTCACTAAAAATTGCATTGACTATTATTGAAATTTATACATTTTACTAAATTAAACTCATGCATTTTAATTCCTCCCACAATATATTATACATTTTCCCTTTATGTCTTTCAAATTCAGTTACTTATATTGCTGTGTAACTGAAATTTTTGAACAAATGCAGTAATTAGTTCTAGATTTGATACAAAATTATCAATGCTTTTCTTAATCCTAGCTAGTGTATAAAAATGTAATTATTTCTGATTTTACTGATATAAAACATCTTGTTATTTAAATTTACAAAACGATTCAAGCACATTTACTGTATTGTATCACTTCTTTTTGATATGAAAAAAAAGGAAAGATTATACTTTGCCATTATATAAAGTTGGAATTATTCACAATTGAGAGGAAACTATTTTTTCTCCTTTCTATTGTAGCTTTCACATTAATGTTAGTTGTCAAATTTATCTGCAACTTATTGTTTATTGTGCACTTTTTTTTTACTATATTACGATTTTTGTTATGAAAAAAATATTTTAATTCTTTGATTTTTGCTATTGTAAAAATAAATGCATTAAATTTTGTTATGAGTTAATGTGTTTTTATGTAAAGTGCCATATGTGTTATTTTAATGCACCTATAATTTTTTTTTATAATAATCAGATATTTACCTTATTTCTGATGTAATTTCATGTAAAAATTGTTTTAATGATATGTTGAAAGACAATCTGTTGTTTTTCTTGCCTCATTTGTGTTATTTGAACAAAAAATTGTTACAACAGCTAGAATGTTATAAATTAACACTACTTCTACTGTGTAATTCATATTTAAATTATACAGGTTTATTTGGATTTCAATAGTCGAACTCTGAAAGGAAATTTAGCTTACCTTAAGATTGAAGTCTTGTTATACGTAGAGGTCAATAGAATTTTATTTAATTGATTTTCTACTGAGGAAAGACTTTCACAATGCTTTCTCTTTGAAATTTTTTTTTTAATTCTATAATTGTGGTAAAGAAAAATTATTTTTCTTAAGGCAAGGTATTTTTTGGGGGGTGGGGTAGTTAGACTGCTTTAAAATATGATGTAATTATAAAAGTGATAAATGTGATCATAAAAATTGTCTCTGTTCCTTTCAGGGCATGCCTAATATTCTTTTTTATCTAATTTGCATCAGTACTTGATAAAAAAAACGCTTTTAATTGTAAGTCTAAGAAATTTCTTATTGGAATTCAATTATTAGTGTTATGAAATAATGCTCTTTAAAAAAATTACTTTTAAAGAACTGCATTCTTTATTAGTTCAGGGCTGATTGTGCTCCGGAAAAAATCCGGATTTCCGGACTTTTTGCTAACAGTGATCCGGAAGTTTCCGGAAATCAAATTTTCAAAGGTGGAACTTAAAAACACAGTTTATTTTATTTGATTGTAAAGGAGAGCCAGAGAGATACTTTATAAGCTTATATTCATTTCTTATCAGTAAATAGTTGTTATAATCATAAACTCAAGAAAGAAAGACATATTTGTAAATTTTAATTACTTCTCCAGGTCATCATAGGTATGTGTAAATGGTATAGGTATGTGTAAAATTTAAAAAATATTTTAAGTAAACTAAGAAATATTGAAAAAAAGGAAAAAAAAACCTTATTTAAATTTTTTTCCTAATTTTTCAATTTAAACTTTTTTTTTAACTCGAGAAATTTTCCGGAATTTTGACTTGGGCTCACAATCACCCCTGTTAGTTTGAAATGTTAATTTTTGGAATGTCAAGTGTGTGATTTCTTATCCCGGTGGTGTTGAAAAAAATTTCATTGTTTGAAAAGCTGCATTCAATCTTTGTTAATTTTGAATAGAATTCCTATAACCTATGTTTTATTTATTTTGTATTTATTTTTATCTAAATTCTTTTTTTTAAATCGAATTTCTATTTTTAAAAATTTTCTTTTTTAGTTTGAGTTTTATGAGTATAAGTTACTATAAAATTATTATTAAGTGTGTAATTAAAATGAAAAAAACTAAGTATTGTGTTTAACTACAATGTGTTTCATTTGGTTTCAGCTATCAAAAAATGCTTGATAAATATTAATTTTGTTAATCAAAAACTGTAATATATTTTCAGCCGTCCCACTGATTATTTCCCCTATATACTCTACCTTTTATATCTGCTTCGTCCATTACCTGAGCACTGTTGTTACTAGGTACCCAAACTTTTACAAAAGCTTAATGAATGTGACAAATTTGTTTTATATATTGATCTTAAATCATTTTTATGCATTTGCTGCTGTTGAAAATAATCTCTTGTTTTTAATAAAATTACAAAAAAACCATTATTTGTTATTCCTTTTTTTAATAGTTTGATTTAAACTTCATTAAGTGAACCATTAACAAGTAAAATATCAATCAATTGATCTATAAATTACTTTTATCTTAAAAAGGTTTAAAGAGAAGGTAGAAAAATAATATAATATAAACAATGTTATGAATGCTTTACGTGTATACTTAACCCACTGGCATCTTAGCAAAATTGGGAGAATGTTTCTTCCCTATACACTATTTCCCCATCTAATAACATGGGAAAACCAGTTTTGCTATGCGGAGAAGACTGCAGGTAAAATTACGACTTTTTACGTGCAGAACTACGAATGGGTTAATTTGCGATCAATAATTTAAATCTATCTATAAATTTCGACATTTAATTGCTTAGATATCAATAATAATGTTTTCTGTGGTTCCATGCTGTAAAGAACACACTAAAAACGTTTCAATAATTTCCAAAACACTATTCGAATGTTCAAGTAACTTATTGAGTAAGCATAATTTCCAAAACACTTATTAAATAGTCAACTAAGTATATCATGCTGATTGTGGAAAAAAAATTTCAAAGCGTTAATAGAAGAATACCCCTTAAGAATTCAAATAATTTGTTAATCTATGAAAAAAAAATTGTGTTCAAAATCCATTGAAAGTTTTCTTGTCAGCAGTTAAAAAAACTTGATACTGAAGTTAAATTTCATGTGCTGTGATCCCTTATAGTTGATGAAAGAAAATTTGTTAAATTAATTATACAGTCGAACTCGTTTATAACGTGCACAAAGGGACCGTAACATTGTACTCGTTAAATCCGATTGCTCGTAATAAGGCTTAAGGCAGGCGTGCAACCAGAAGAGGGGGGGGGGAGGCTTTGGAGGTCAAATGATTGAGTTTACTTAAAATTTAATTAATACTTACTTACTTTATTTACATTAATTAATTTAATTAAATACTTTTCTTGCTTACTAAATTAATTTTTACCTACTAAATTTAATTATATTACTTTTATCGGTCATGACCGATAAGGCACGAAATCGATACATCACCGCCTACTCTCACGTGACTTTTCCCATGCTTTAGACTAGAGCGTAAGGGCAAGCGCGCATTTCTTATAATTTTGAAAAAAAGATAAGACAGAAAGATGAGAAAAAAGATTGCAAGACAGAAAAATATTGCTCGCTAAAACCGGGCCTTTCTCGTTAAAAGCGACTTCTGTTCCATAGACTTAACATTGATCCAACCAAATATTCTCATTTCCCTCGGTAAATCCGAGCTCGTTATAAGCGAGTTCGACTGTATATATAATCAGTAACTTAAGAATCCTTTTTAAATATCAAGATGAGCAATATGTCTCTTTTTTTTCTTCTTTTTCTTGAAGAGAGAGTAAGGACTATTGTTTATTATAGATTTACCTACCATGCTTTGGACAATTTTAAGCTTGCCCATCGACATGAATATCTAGGTTTGTGTCATCAGAGCTTTAAAAATATTAATGTCCTTTGCAATTGTATCTTTCTGAATAAGGTATTTTACGACTGGTGGCCTTAAAAACCAAATACAGAAAGCGATAGTCATTAGTTGAAAATGATTTAATTTTAATGTTTTTTCAACATAGAGCCACACATAGGAAAACTTTCAATAGAAAAGCAATCTCGACAATTCCATTAATTATATAAATAGCAAGGCAAATTGTAATCAGTAATAGAACTCATTTCTTTAAATAATATAGTTTTGTTTTGAGTCTAATGAAGTATATTAGTTGCATTTAACTCCCAGCTTAAGAGTATATAACAAAATTTATTGGTTCTAGTTAAAATAAATTATAGAGAAAATTTCTTTTTACCAAGGTTAGAGATTTTTGCAGTTAAGAAAAAGAAACAAGTATTTCAGTTAGTGTGATAAATTCAAAAGATAAAAATAATATAGATAAATGATATACATAACTGATTTGGGTCTTAAAAAGTTTGAATGTTTAAAGAATATGCATCACAGAAATAAGAGTCAAACATTGAAAACTCAAATTATTAGAACTAAATTATCTAAGACCTTTCAAAAACAATACAAAATTTAAGAAAAATGTTCAATATCAGTCATAATGTATGTATAACATTTTTAAAAAGAAAAATTAGAGGAAAAATATGAAGAAAAAAAACTTTAGTATTTAAAACATTTGCTTTCCAACAGTGGCTTATCTTAATAATTGCGTAACTATCAACACAAAATGCATGATTAATCAACTTCCTTAAACATAGAATGTTAATGGGATATTCTAGTATGAAGTTTTAGGAATGTCTAATTTTACTGTTAGAAGGTGTTATAATTAACAATATCATGATATTCTTCATGTGGATGATGATTTAATAAAAACACATTTACTACTATACATGACTATATTTTATTTTAAAATTAATATTCAAATTCGTCTTTTTAAAGTATTCGCATATTTAAACTATTCGTTTTTTTTAAATTTATTATTTTGTCTAAAAACCCATATTAAGAACTACACAATCTACACTTATTTAAAATTACTCTTCATATACAGAAGCAACAAAACTGCCCCTTCTAACTAGATACCAAATTCATGGATAGTCAACCCTCAGCACACATGCCACAACAGAAAATTCTAACAGTGGCAAGTGAACACTTTTAAAAATATAATTAAACTCCTCCTCAGGAACTTTATCAAAATTTGCAAAAACTTAGTTCATTAACTACTGAATAAAACAAGTTAGAAATATGCTCGGAATTGTTTGACAGCAGTAAAACTATGTAGTAAAACAGCATGGGTGAGGTCATGGGAAGAGCCCAATTCTTTGAGTTGCCTTACTTTGGCACTGTTGGAACTTTGAAAGGTCTGTTCCATTTTTTAAAAAACTTCAACTTTAAATGCCTAATTAATTAAGGGAATATTTCCGTATCCTGATCTGTCACGCCAACTACAATCGCCAAATAGATTTTAAACTAGCAAATTAAAAAAAAAAAAAAACATGTTTGCCCAGTGTGGCTATTTATACCTCTTAAGTTGGTCCTTTTCTGTGATGTTTTTTGTTGCGCAGAAGTTTTCAAGACTTGGCAATTATTCTGCCACAGATCAGGATACAGAAATCTCCCCAATTACAAGTTATTCATATTCAATTTAACCTAACTGCTTAAACATCTAAAAATGCTTAAAATATAATTTTACACTTTTACTTTGTACTAATTTTTGAAACTTAATTTCTCAAAATTACATGAAAAAAAAAAGTGCTACTTGCAAAACTTGAAAAGGCAAATAGTTTTTATTTTTACTTCATCAGAAAGTAACACTGTTCCCAAAAGGGTTGCTGACCCTTGACCTAACGTGAGAAGAGACATACTTTTAAAAGAAGACCACAATAAGTATTCCATTTTTTTTTAGTAGCTGACTTTACCATCGTTTCTATAAATTTCTGTTGACAATTTAAAAAGATATTTTGACAACTTATAACAAACCATATTTTTAATTTCATAATATTCTTATGTAAAAACTATAAGTTAATTTGAATAAATATTTATTTGAAAACTTTAGTTAGAGAACATGTTAATTGATAGTTCAGTGAATTTCACAAAAACAACTATTTGTAAAACAAATAAATTTTTAATAAAATATACTTGTACAGAACAACAAAATGAAACAAGTTTTATAAAGAAAAGTCAAGACATTTTATTCCTTGAAGAATTTTCTTTAGTAAACATTCTATAAAAAGGAACAATTTAATACAATTATTAAATAAATATATCATACATATAACAATTACACCTTTTAAAAAGGTTTATAAATTTTATATATAAACCTTTAATATAAGTTTTACAAAAATATATATAAATAGTATATTTAAATATAGAATAAATATATAAATAAGATTATAACAATATTTTATCAAATGAATGCTAAAAAGTATGATTTTTATTAATATAACAAATAGATGCATAATTAATTAGAATTAAATAATTATTGTCTTAACAGATTGATTATGTTTTTCCAAAAAGCAGATAGTATAACGCAATCAAGTTTACTCAAATCATTTCATTAAAATATTTAGCACACACCTTTAAACACAAATAATTAATTAGATTGTTTTTACGTCACATTTGAATTCTACGGTAAGTATCGTATAAATTTTTTATTTGGACCTTCGTAGTCATCGTTACTACAGATGTGAAATAAAGCTCTAAAACCAAAATATTCAACATGAAGAACTTGCTTTTTATGACCCCTAAGGGATAATCTGTCATGCATTTTTCTGCTTACAGCAGTAAGCATACTTCCAATATCTTGGACTAAGAAGTTTTCCTTGAACACAGATAAGAGATCTTGAATTAACCAGCTACCATCAAAATTATCTAAGTAACTTACATGGTCTGGTAAACACGCATGTATTATAAGCATATCACTTAATTTAGGATATTTGGAACTATTTGTTACTGCTGATACATTAATATTTAATGATGCATCAGTGCATTCAGTTGAAAAATCGAGATCTGGTTCAGATAAAGTGAGAGAATCAGAATTTTCATCAAATACGCCATCATCTCTCTTTCTCCCTCTGCAAGCTTGAAATAAAATTATTTTGGGTTTTCCTCTCAGGTTTTCGCAGTTTATGTTATTAAAAATATCACAAACTTCTTGTTTACGAAGTTCACAAAAATGAGTATCGTGAATAACATTGTTATAATAACCATGCGATAGTATTATAATAAAGCAGCAATCAACTATTTTTAAAACATCCGATTTTGCTAACTTCTCCATGTTTTCTTTCATTTTTTCACATCTTAAATTTGTTTGCTTTTCGACTATGTATTTATTTTTTTCGAAAAAATCTCGTAATCTTTTAGCATCTACACGAGATCCTTCTCTTCTTTTTTCTATGACTTCCACACCATTTCTATAAAAATTTATATTGTTTATTATGAGGCAATATCCTAAAGGATTAGATTTCATTGGATAAAATACAGATCCAAATTCAGATTCGGCATAATTAGGGTCATTGCCATTCATCAGATTAATTGCTTCAGTTTTACATCCGGCTTTGTTCAGTACTTCTAAAAATCGGGAGAATGCATGGGGTCCACGAGATGGTAATTCACTAAACAAATCACAATCTGAATCAGAATCATAAATATCTCTCAACATAGAAGTAGTGAAAATTCTGGAGTTCTTCAAATGTGGTCTTAAGACATGAATATCTAGACGTTTGATTAATTGTTCATTTTGTTTAATTAACTGCCTACTTAGTGGATCCATTAATAATAATACAAAATCAAAGAACAGTAAACTTTAATTTAACTAAACCTGTGGTACAAATAATAAACAGCGCAACTTCACGACCCCTGCACCATTCACGTTTTAACATGCCATAAATGGTTAAACGCTTTTGACTAACTACTTCTGTATCTTCGAAACCATTCTACAGTGGAAATTTATATGAAAATTATAAGACATTTGGCTTAGAGCTCGCTATTGAAATAAAAGAAATAGACGAGGTTAATGATGACGTTCATCGTGAACATGGCATTTCCCTCTGTACTTAGGGAGCTACGTTTTTCGTGAAGTATTAATAACAAAACACGTCGCACAACTACATTAAGAGACTGGTTTGAGTAGAATATAATTTAACACTGACATAAGGAAGCATTCACACCAGGGATGTCCAGCCCCTAAAAAGCTAATGGGTACATACCCTCTAAATTTGAAAAATGTCCCAATTTCTGCAAACATTTCTGCATTGGATTCACCGTTGGAAATATTTTGTAAAACCTTATTCGCTATAGCGATGCTCGAATATGCCGTCTGGGGAGAGGATCGTTTCCATGTTTTAACCCTACCTTCTCTTCCTCTTCTTAATTGTGCGGGAATATACTGTTATCCCCTTCCTTAATATTTTTTCGTAACTAACTGTTCAAAATATTATGATATGATATTTTGACAGTTAATTACGATAATCATAATCGATCTATCTTATCTATTATAAAATCAAGAGAGAAGCTAGCGTACTTCCTTTTCCTATGACTATCCAAACGCTAAGTGATATTGATACGTTGTCATATTTAAACCCATTCCATGCAGGCCATTGAGCCCAAATTAAATTTCATTAAATATTAATCCAAATGTAACAAGAAGCTTAAAAAAAAAAGAATATATTATGTACAAGGATTAATTTAAAGAGTGCAGAAAGAAATTTTTAAAATTTTATATGTATTTTTTAATTTTGTAGGTTCCAGTATGTTATCATATATTATGTATCAATAAGCAATACTCTCTCAGGATATTAATCTTATGGAAAGTTTGAAATATTTATAAAAATGACGAAAATTTTATTATAATGTTTTTAAAAGAAATCACTTGGTCAAAAATATTTTTTTTCTTATTCTTATCACAATACGATAAGTGTAATTATTAGTACCAGAACATATTTATAGCTTATATAGGAACATGAAATATAAGTGAAATGTTAGGAGTTCATTTGTGCAAACCTTATGGATGGTGTTTTCTACACTAGGGAACGCTGCCTAAATTTCCGGGTTACTGTTTCAGTTGTATTTTAAAGCCATTTGGCATCATTGTGTTTGAGATTCTTGAAAACAATGTATTTGATTACTTATTACTTATGTTTACAATGCTAACAATACTTGTGTTTACAATACTAAAATTGTTAACACTAACGTAAGATGGTGCACAGCTTACAACACGAGTAAACAGTAATTAATAAACAAATGGAAAGAGGCCAAATCAAGACTGCCGAAAAAGCGAGTTATTCAAAATCTAGCAGCCATGTCACCTTTTTTAATAATAAATAACAAAATAACTAAAACAAATTTTCACTCCAAACTCCTCAGAATTACATAATAGCATTAATATCTTATAAAATACAGCAGATTTGAGCTCAGAAATTA
>NC_092206.1:29487526-29519902 GCF_043381705.1 Parasteatoda tepidariorum | reverse complement strand
ACTTTAGTTTTTATCCTTTAAACAAGAAATAATTAAGGTAGTAGCACTCGAAACAGCAAAAATAAGCATTTAAAACAGGATTTTCTCTCAAAAGAAAATAAAAATTCTGATGTTTTAACATCATGTAATCAAAACTTTTCACAATAGAAGATATTCTGCAGAATCCAGAAATAAGAAAATTTTAAGAATTGAGTAAGTGAAAAGAATTAAGAAACCAGTAAGATTTTAAGGCATGTAGAAAACTATGAAATGCAGCCTTTTTAAAAATATATTATAAGTTAGGATAAAATCATAAAAAAAAATAAGGAACAGTTTGTTAATTAGCATAAAGTAGGGGTACAAAACATGTGGCCTGAGGTCAAACTGCAGCCCTTGAATAGTTAGCGTGTGGCATCCCACCTTCCAGGAAAACTTTGGGAAAAAATATTTAACATAAGTTTTATATATTTTTTCTAACTAATTTAAATAAACAAAAATCATAATGCTAAAATTGTAAAATTAAGAGGCTCTAATTAAAGGCACCAAAATATTTAAATCTTCCCACAATTTTAAATAAAATTAAAATTTTAAAAAATATTATTTAAAACATGTATGAAATAAATGCAGTTCATGAATTTATTTTAAATTAAATTATTTAAAAACAGTGAAAGAAAATTGTCTTAAAGTAAGTTTAAAAATTGCTAAACTTTAATTAAATTAAAAACAAAATATGTAGAACTTCAAATATTTTAAACTCAAAAATATAAATTATCTTTAGATAAATTTATGTATAATTTTTTTAATTCCAATATTTAATATAAATTAGGTAATGTTCATATTACACAAAGGAATAATTAACTTACCTATAGATATAAAAACTGAATTCATTTCAGCCTTCAAAATATAGATTACTTTTTCATCTCATTTAAAAAAAAAAAGTTTTTAAATTTCTATTATAAAATTAATTCATTACCTTAAAATATTTTGAGTGAAAATTGAAACAAACCTTTAACTCCGCAGCCATTGTACAATGACGATGACCAAAAACGTGGAAAACAGCACAATAACTCTTAGCAATCAGAAAAAGTTTCTCATCTAGTTTTTCGTCTCTCAAACCACAATGTGAACTTTCAATCCTAAAATAATTTTTTCAAGAGATAAATAGTGAAAAATTATATTAATGCAAGTTAAAATCATACATAATATCACTGGTCCTTTTAATAAACATGCTCACTCATAAAATACATTAAAAGCTGATGAAATGTAATGTTACATAAAAATAAAAATTGCTTGATAGATGTAATACACTTAAAAATTATTAAATTTAAAATAAAGTATAAAAAATCTCAATTAAAAAAATTATGTATTTAATGCTAAAATACTTAAGATATAAAAGAAAGATGATTATTTAAAATATTTGGAAAATATGGTTTAAGCACCTTTTTTTAGCATAAACTAAAATTGTAAACATTTGTAACATATTGCTGTTCCTTTTGTGTAAGTTTCCATGAATGCAGAATGTTATTGTTGTTTCAAAGGCTTTGAGGCCTTTTACAAATGTTGTCACTAGCTGGTGTTCCATTTCACCATTTTCATTGGTATCATTTCAAACTTTTCCAGTTTTTGCAACCATTTCCTTAATCAACAGCACCACAAATTACAACATTTTCATAAAATGATGCATAAGCATCAAATGAGCTGATTTAGATGTTCTTCCTAAACTGTACAAAATTCTGCTTTCCTTCTTCATTATTAGCACAGTACAGAACCCGTTATCCGGAAATCAAAAAACTGGAACAAAATTCGATAAATGTTTCACCATTTAAAAAAAAAAATTTTTTTCCTCGTAAGATTTTACGATTTTTCTTTCTTTTTTTAAAGATGTTTACCTTACCATCATTTTGGAAATAATCATTAGTGTATTACTTCATCGTTTTTTCTTATTTTTAAGATTATTTCCCAATTTTTTTTTATTTGGGTTTAACAATAAAAAAAAACGGCTTTTTGTAGCGATTCAGAAAACCGGAAAAATCAGTTATAAGGAATAGCGATGGTCCCGAACGTTCCGGATAATCGGTTTCCTACTGTATATCAGCACTGTCTTTCTTCTCAAAATGAAATAACATTAACAGTTTTTTTAGCCATGTTTGCTCAGAGAATAGAGCACTCACCAATGAGGTTTAAATCACAGCAATGGCTGGTCAATATGAGTTCTGCACCTGGCTCACACTGACCATGGTGCTGACGCAAAATTTCCCCAGTGGTAGGACGATAATGGAATCCCCTTGCTTTTGTATAACCGTGACAGGTTTTCCTCCCCGTGTAAGGCAAATGTGGGTTAGTTCAATTATATAATTCTCCAAGAAGGCTAGTTTATAATAAAGTTTGATGCAAAAATTCTCTTGTGTTCTGGGTTGGGTTCAAAATTACAAGTTAGCATTAGTAGAAGCAAACTTAGAATTGGGTGGGCTTTTTAACACCAGTTATAAAATAAAATATACTTTTTTAAAAGTTGGTAAAATTTTTGCACAATAAACAGAATTTGATAGTACGTAAAAAACAATCTAAATGGGTATTATTAACATTGTAAGAATAACATTTGTGACGAGACTGTTAAAACAAGATAATATAAACAGGTTAGACTGAATAATTAGGAAAAAATGGATAGTTAGGAACTTCAAAGAAATAATAAATACAATTTTAAAGACTATTTATATATATATTTTAAGGGAAAAGATGCATTTAGATTTTGACTTCACGGCGCATTACAAAACTTAAGAGACATTTTTACAGCAAGGAAGAACTTACTCATTAGACTTAGTTCCATCCCAGATTTTCAAAATAACAGTGTCTGAATATTTTGCTTTATAAACACCTATCACCTGATATAAAAAAGAAAAGCAACTATAGGAGGTAATAATGCAAAAAACTATTTTAAACCATAATACTCGGATGAAATGAATAATAAAGTGTATAAAAATAAAATTTAGGGCTTATTTAAAACTGTTTAAATAATGAAATATTTAAAGTGATAGGGGAACAGAAAAAATTTAGGAATATTACATACAGACTTTTATAAATAATAGGAATAAAAAATTTTTTTTTTTTTTTTTCTTAAATATTGACAAACCAGGACAAAATATTTTTGAGGAGAAACCAAATATCAGAGCAACTATTAGATTTATTATAGATTCAAAGTAGGGTTTTGTACCTTTTCAGCTTCGAAAAGTTTAAATAATGGTTTGTACTGCTGTGAAAAATACACATGTCTTGAATAAAAAAAATTTCAAATATTACATTTTGTGTAATGATTATTATTGTAATGTGTAAAATGTTCATTATAAATGCCAGATAATAAATTAAAACTTATTTTTTATAATCATTATTGCCTTTTTAGAATAATGTATTTTGAAGTTGTTTTTTTTTTGTTACTAAGTAAATTAAAATTCTTTTGATAAAGGGTTAGCTTTACTACAAAGTGATTATTTATGTTGACAACTCAATGGATTATTGCTTTTTAATTATTATACATATTTAAAATATATTACTGTGGAGACACTGAAACTAGCAATGCCCCCTAGCGAGAAACTGGATAAAAACTCAGAGACAGTGAGAGAGTGTGAATGAACGGTAGAAAGCCTACCATGCAGAGCTCCTTATTTTTCTCCTTCTTCATATATGTTATGCCTGTGAATGTGCTGTGTGCTCAAATATAATCATGTTGTTTAAAATAAAGTAAAAAGTGAGCTAGCTATTGAATTTTTATTCCCCCCTTTGCACCACACTTCACAAAGTGGCAACCCAACGGGTGGCCCGATGAATAGATGCGTCAATCCAAGACGATAAGTAGTTTTTATATTTAGCTTACTAAATATAAATTCGATCAATCCTGACCATAAATAAATATAGATTTTAACCATCCCGGTAAAAACTTTTAATATTATCGTTTGCTCAGAGACCGCCCTGGTCATTTCAAAACATTTTGATCAACCTGATCAATTTATTATGTTTATATGTATAAAGATTAACCTAATCTTAAGAAAATTTATTTTTAATCAATGAAGATATATATTTATTGTGTTTATATCTGTATAAAAACATAAAGTTGCAGTTTATTCCAAAATCTATTGCTTTTTAAAGATTTTAAAAAGAAAGTTAAGCATACAAAGTGAAACTCATTTCCCGAAAACGGAAGTAATTGATTAATTCGTTTCTTAGTTGAGGAAATGTTTATACTTTAAAGAGTTATTTATGACTTTGGAAGTAGTAATTCTGAAATATTGTATGACTGTTTTTAATGATGGTAGATGTTTAAATGAAATCATCTACTTAAGGTTTATGGAATATTTAATTATGTATCAGTTTTCTGATTTTATATTTAGCATTCTGTTATATGATCAATGAAAAAAAGAAAAGGGTCAAAGTAAAGTTGTGAAGAATTGCTTTATGAGTAATATTTGTTTTTTTGCTTTCATAATTATGTTTTATGTGATATTAATGATACTAACGATTTAGTAAATATTCAGAATATTAGTTAAGAAAATAATTTTTTTTTATGGTGAAAAGATATGGCATTTGAATGAAAAAGCAAATTATTTTCATTTATTTGAAATTTACTTATTAATGGCTGAATCTGTTTTCTGAAAAATATTGAATATTTTTATTGCAAATTTAAAGTGTTTAAAGTTTCAATTTTATGGTAATACAATTCTCAACAAGGTTTTGTGTGATAAGATGTAGTGAATTTTAATTATATTCATTGTTTTTATAAGTGTTTTCACCAAGCTTATAAATAACTGAGTGTTTTAAAAAAAATCATTAGTGTTTATAGAATTTATATCATTATTGTTAATATTGATTTTAAAAATTTTTTATGGTTCTAATTGTTTAGAATTCATATTTGTAAAAAGAAAAAATTTAAAGGTGGTGAGTTTCGTTATAATTCATTATTTATAAACTAAGACTGTTAAATTAGGTTTGAACAATTTAAGAATCGACCAGTTAAAAAAAAAAATTAATAAATATTGCATGACATCGAGCAATTTTACTTAACATTTTTCCTCCAAACGAACCCCTTTCTTTGGTTTCAAATCATCTCCAGAAATGGCATTTCTTGGAAAAGGAAAAAAAGAAGACTTGCGACTTCTTGCCTCAGAGCTTGGTCTGACTGTGTTCGATAACTTTAAAGTTATTCATGTTCGAGAACTAATTCTTAAAAGTGAGAATTATGATGAAGAGCTAGTGAAAAATATGCTCACTATTATTATTGAAATTCACCTCAAAGAAGAACAAAAAGCTGAGGATGAAAGAATAGCTAGAGAGAAAGAAGTTGAAGCAGAAAGACTGCTGATAAATTTCGACAACTATTCTCCCAACATAGAAAGAGTCCTGATAGGGCAAACTAACCAGTAACGGAACACTTAAGCTTCGCTTGCCTTTCTAAAAATAATATTAATTTCAAAATTCATAATTTTAGTTAAATGACAGTGTCAACATAATTGTTACTAATTGCAAATTATGTAAAAAAATTGTAGAGAACTTACATAATATTGCTTTAAAGTATTGGAGGTTCAAATAACAAGTAGTAAGAAGACCAAGTGAAGGAACAGCTCTTACCAGTGAATGAACACCCAGTAAAGGAACACTTAATTTTGGTTATTTTTAATGCTCTTTATGAATTTATAAGCTATACAAATATTTAAAAACAAACCTATTCTTGAAATTATAACATAAATACTTGGAAAATGTTAATTTTTTTTGTAATCATGAATTGAAAATTAAAGTGTCAACATATTAACACATACTGTTTATTCACTGGGAAATCTATGCCCAGTAAAGGAACATACCTGTTCCCTCACTGGTTAGAAGTTTTTTGTATTTTTAACATACTTTTGATGTGGAACACCACTTAAGGTACAAGAAAATTAAAGTTTATCTTTTATTTTCATTAACTTAGAAAAAAAACAGTAAAGGAACACTTGTTCCTTCACTGGTTTTTCATCGTTTGGTGATCCAGTGAATAAACACCCCTTATCTCAGTACTTTATAATGCTATGATGCTTAAAAAAAATAATAAAACGTAACTATATTTTAAATTCTCTTTTTCACAGTGAGAAAAATAAAACTATTACATGAAATTAATTCCACTTCAAACATATAAATACAAACACTCACCTTATAATTTTTTTTTAAAGAAACAAGGTGTTACAGAGATAATAACAAATTCAAAAATTTTTCCAGAGAAGTCTAGGTGACCAGGTAATCCAAAACATTGCTAGATGACTTCCTATTGTTTGGCAGTAAGCTATTGTTACCAATCAATCTAAAGAAAAACTTTCAAATTCTTATTTTTAATCAATATATATGAAATGTTCCTTCACTGGTTGGTTTACCCTACGACATGGAGGGATTACTTCTTCGAACTGGCTTCTTATTTCGAAGGATGGACAAAGGAACTGAATATTACTTCATTCGACCAACTCAAAAATTAAATAATTGCTGATCAGATTAAAAGGAAAACTCCAGATATCAAGGAACATTTAATCGATTCATGGGCAGATTGGGTCAATCCTTTAGAATTAGCCGAAAAATTGGACACGTACGAGAATATACGTCATGTAGTAAAGAAACAAGTGACTCCGAGTCAAAAGAAAGCATATCCTAGAGAAGAAAATAGAAAAACCACTTCAGATAGAAAGTTGAGTTCTGAAGTAACCAGACGTGAAAATGTTCAAAGTCGCCAATCAAGGACGCCAGTATCTCGAAATTCTGCTTCCAGATTCGAAGGAAGAATGCCACTTCAATGCTTTGGATGTGGAATGCCAAGAGTAGTGAAATCAAAGTGCCCTACTTGTACAAGAGCTAAACCTGAAGATACTAATGTTAATTGCATGAACTTATTTACAAATGGAAAAATTTTTAATCTCTTGAGTTTAATAATTTTCGAACCTTTTAGAGAAAGGATTGCTGTATGTGCCGATACAGGTGCTTCACACTCTATAGCAGGAGAAAAGTTATATGACTTTTTACGAAATCACATAGTTGTTTTTGAGGACAAGAAGATTTCCTTGACTCTCGCTGATGGAAAACTCCACGATAGTTGCTCTGAAAACTGTCGCCAACCTGTGCATAGAAGGTAAGACAGTATCTACTGAACTTCTCGTTCTGCCCGATGCTAAAGGCAACAATACACTATTAGGAAGAGATTTTCTCCATGCAGCTGGTATTGTGTTTGATGTTCAAAAAGGAACTTGGCACTTCAGTGAAGATCCGCAAAAACAATATTTTTTCTACGTGAAGCCTGTTGAAAAGAAAGAAACTCCAAAAACTTTTGAATCGACAATCGTACCTGAACCTGCCACTAATGTCTACTTGAGAGATGATGAAGGGAAACATCTGACCCAGGAACAACGAGAAAAATTGAATTGCTTACTTCAAGAACATAAAACCTGCTTTGAACCAGGGGGAGAGCCTACTCCTTTCTTGAAGCACAGAATAGATACTGTAAACAATTCTCCTGTATCTGTTCCTCCATATCGTATGTCGCCAGCCAAAAAAGAAATTTTGAAAGAACAAATTGAGGAACTTTTAGAAAAGAACATTATTGAAGAATGTGAATCCCCTTATGCTGCTCCGGTAGTGCTTGTTGCTAAACCCAGCGGGAAAAACAGATTATGCATTGACTACAGAGGCCTCAATGCTGTAACAAAACCGGACATTTACCCATTACCACGCATGATAGATCTTTTAAATGAAGCTACGCCAACATCATATATGTCAACAATAGACTTACAATCTGGCTTTTATTTGTCCATTCGGCATATATCGTTTTAAGCGCATGCCTTTTGGTTTGAGAAATGCACTGGCTACCTTTCAGAGATTAATAAACAAATTCCTAAGTGGCCTCAAAGATGTTTTTGCACTCTCATACCTGGATGACATTTTCCTCTTATCAGAAACATTTGAAAAACACATGAAAGACTTGAAAACTGTTTTTGAAAGACTTTCTTTATTCAAACTTCATGCAAATAGAGAAAAATGTCATTTTTCTTGTGATAAAGTAAAATACCTAGGCTTCTGGATTTTGAGAGATGGAATTGAAGCCGATGCTGAGAAAATTGCTGCCAACTAAAGAATTCCAGTTCCAACTAATGTGAAAGAACTCTTGTCTTTCTTGCAAACTTGCTCTTGGTTCAGAAGATATGTTCCAAACTTTGCAGATATAGCACGACCGCTTAGTAATCTAACTAAGAAAATAATAGAGTGGTCCTGGGGACCTGAGCAAGAAGAAGCTTTTGAAATTTTAAAAGAACGCTTAACAACAGCTTCTATTTTAAAGCAACCTGGTGGATCTAAGCCTTTTATAATACGCATAGATGCAAGTAACTACGCCCTCGGTGCAGTCCTTTTCCAAGGAAATGGTTCAGAAGAGCATGCTATCGAGTATGCCTGTCGTCTGCTGATCCCAGCAGAGCGCAACTATTCAACAACTGAACGTGAAGCCTTGGCTGTAGTTTGGGCATTAGAAAAGTTTCGAGATTACAACGAACACCAAGAGATTATTATTGCTTCAGACCATCAACTACTTAAATGGCTTCTGAGCATTAAGACACCATCTGGACACTCAGCAAGATGGGTTTTAAAAATACAATCCTTCAATCCAAAGATTGTATATACTCCAGGAAAAACTAATGTAGTTGCTGACCTGCTCTCTAGGTCGATATACGAGGTTGTAAATTAAATAGTGGCAACTTAACCTTGAAACTCACAGAAGGGCGGGAATGTGTAAATAGGATATGGGAGGGGTGAGGTGGCGTTGTTGTTGATGTGTAGAGTGCAAAAAACAGTTGATCTGCTTAGAAGGGTAGTTGTTGTGTGGCGTTAAAATGAGGAGTTTCATTTCCATCGCTCTAAAGACTGGGACGGTGTGACTCTTACACATGCTGTACTTGAAGGACAAACTGTCAAAGCAGATTACTATTGCCGATTTCTACAGCACCATCTGCGTCCGGCTATGCGGTGCAAACGTCCACGTTTATTGCACAACAATCTTCCTATCGGATTGCACAACAACGCTCATTGCCATGTCGCAAACAAAGTCACTCTCCTATTGAGACGGTGGCAGTGTGAAATCCTGGAACACCCTCCCGACTCACCAGTCATGAGTCCTTGTGACTTTGATCTGATTCCGAAGTTGAAGGAACCCCTCCTAGGTCACCGATTTCATGACGTTTCATCAGTACTCTCAGCAGTAGGGCGCTCACATCAACACCTTGCTACTTGTCCACAACGACTTCCGGACATTTGGCAAAAGGTTATAAGCTTTGCTGGTGATTACATAGCAGGAATGTAATACAATTGTACTCGAAAGTTCATTAAAAATTGATTTATACCTATGTTGCCATTACTTAATTTACAACCCTCGTATCCATATGAAGATCTTAACTGTGAAATGCAAGCTGTATCTATCAATATGCCTACCAGAAAGTCTAGCGATATTCGAAAAGAGCAACTGGCAGATGCAGAACTAAAGAAAATTATTGACTCTCTTGAAAGTAATGAAAAAGAGGAAAATTTTGCCAACTTTATCAGCCAAGGATACATAATGAATGAGGGTATCCTATACAGCTATTCGCCTGAAACTGAGTCAGACGATGCTCAACTCGTAGTTCCCATAGAGTATTGCAGGAGTACCATGACTCTCCAACAGATGGCCATTATGGTGTAGAACGCACTTATAACAAGATCACTTCCAGATACTATTTCTGGAATGAGACAGTACATCTCTGATTACATCAAAACCTGTGCAGAATGCAATCGAAACAAACCTACGAACCAGAAACCAGCTGGATTACTTTGAACACCGATTTACGCTCAAAGGATTGAGACTCTGGCAATCGATCTTTTTGGCCCACTTCCAGAAACTCCTACAGGGAAAAGATGGATCTTTTTAATTGAAGATACCAGTACAAAATGGGTGGAACTCTTTGTTCTACAGGAAGCCACAGCAGCAAATTGTGCTAAAACATTGATAGAAGTTTTTTTACGTTATGGTTTATCCAGGAGGTTGATCAGCGATAACGGTATGCAATTTGTTAGTGCTGTTATGCAACAAACTTGCGATTTACTTGATATTAAGCAAGACCTGGCACCTGTATATCACCCTCGAGCAAATCCTTCTGAAAGGAAAAATAGAGATCTCAAACCGAGACTAGCCATTCTTGTTGGTGACTCACATGATACGTGGGAAGAAAAACTAGCCATGATACGTTTTGCCATGAACACAACAGGGCACACTGCCACCTATTTACAGTTTGGAAGGGAACTCCGAACCACAGATGACGTTAATCATGATGTTAGAGCTGTCATTGAAAATGGTAACTTTGTGCCAGAGATAACACCATACCTAAAAAAAGGTTTGCTAGTCTAACAGCCCAGATCAAAGAACGAGTCAAATGCAAACAGGATCAACGAAAGCAAATTTTGATCGTCGTCAACTATACTTCAAACCTGATGACAAAGTTTGGGTAAACATCCACCCAATTAGTAAAAATAAGAAAAGTAGAAAATTTATGCCTAGAAGAGAAGGACCTTATGTAGTTCTAACTAACCGATCCCCAACAACTTATGAGATTGCCGACCCGGCCAGTCCAGACCAAACTCTGGGAACTTATCACATGTCATCTTTAACACCTTATATGGAACCTGAAGTGAAAAGAGACACTGGAGGACGTGTCGCTCCTATAAAAAGAAGGGGACGTCCCAGGAAAGAAATCCCGGCTCCTCCTCGAGACGCCATCAGAGCCAGAGGGGGAGTCCGTGGAGAAACTAGAACTAGCAATGCCCCCTAGCGAGAAACTGGATAAAAACTCAGAGACAGTGAGAGAGTGTGAACGAACGGTAGAAAGCCTGCCATGCAGAGCTCCGTATTTTTTTTCCTTATGTCTGTGAATGTGCAGCGTGCTCAAATATAGTCACGTTGTTTAAAATAAAGTAAAAAGTGAGCTAGCTATTGAATTTTTATTCCCACCTTTGCACCACACTTCACATTACTAAATTGCTTTGCGTGCTGCGTCTTTTATTTCAGTTTTCTCAACTGCTGTTCTTTTTGCCATTCATGAATAATAATAAAAAAAAAGAAATTGAAAATAACAGAGAAAATTTGACTTACTTGACAAATAATATTTACAAAGTCACCCCCTTTTACTTCACTAATTAATTTTGGTGGATTTTTCTTATCATACCATTCAAATAAATTTTTCACCTTTAAAAAAATGAGAGAAATAATTATAAGCAATAAAACAATAGAAAAGGAGAAAATAATCTTAATTGCAAAAATGATTAACGAACAAACATCTGATTTTACAAAAGTAATCAGAAGGAATAAAAGAATGTTTAAAATGACTTAATTAAAGAAAGTAACTAAATTTTATTCAAATTGCATCAAACTTCATAATTAATAGAAGTAATATACGAGAGGAAAAAAATTCTAGCAAAAAATAAAATAAAAAGAAGAGGATTTATATTTCTAAATTTCATATAATTATTCTGAGAAAGTAGAGGGGAAAAAAAAAAGACTTGTCATGGTTCATATCTAAAAAAAGAAGAAATCATACTTTCAACTCATTGATGACTTATCAATACATGAAAATCACAGCCACGGAAAACTTTACAGTGCATATTTGTTTAAATCAAGTGGATATTCTTTCTGTTACTTACAACCTTAGGTGTAAAAAAGCCCTGTGTATTGACTTTACAATATAGCATAATGAGTTAAGAGTTCACAAATTTATTTTTATACACAATTTTAGAATATTTTAAATAAAAAGCCGGCAATTAAAATGGTCATAATATTTTACCCGTGCTGCATCTTCATCTGTAAAAGTTAACGGTTTTGCAACTGTTCGTGGCTTTTGGCCCTCATTTTGTTTACTGAAGACTAAAATGAACTTGAAAGATGGACATTTTCCTTTCAGCTTTGATCGATCTTTAGAAACCTTGAAAATTGAAACAAATATCTTTCATAAAATATTAAATATATCTAAAAAGTAAATTAATTCATGATAAAAATATCTTAAAAATACTTAAGTAATGTTATTTAAAAAAAGATAAAATTTGTCCAATTAAAAAAAAAATCAAATGTGAAACAAATTTTAAATAAATGAAACCATGTACAGCTGGTGGTGCATTTAGAATATTATATTACTGCAAGAAGATATTGAAAGCTGAGATAAGTCAAAAATAAAATTCTTAGATAAAGCAAAAGAAGAAAGAAAAAAAAAAAAAGATTGATAAGCCCTTAACTAAACAGATTGTTTTGAAATTATATTTACTAACTTGCATGTGGTGTATTCGTATAATATCCCCTATATGAATATCAGGACACATTTCATCTTTTAGCGAATATATGGAGCACATAAAATCTGTTCCTGTCTTATCAGTAAGCGATACTGTTAGTATTTGCCTTAGATTATTGCCAACTGAAAAATAAAATTTGAATTAGTTGTTAATAGAAATTATGGATAGAAAAAGTATTTACTTTATAGCTGCCAACAGAAACTGAAGAAAAAAAAATCCAGCATTTTTGACATAAACGAGGGTTGGCATTTTGTCTGGAAGAAACCCTTTTCTTTCAGGACACTGAAAGTAGAATAAACTAAAGAAAGACCAATGCAAATGTTTGTAAGAACTATAAGAATAGCTTAAATTTAAACAGATAAAATTTTATATAACACTAGAAAATTGAAAAATTTTCGAAATTACGCAAAACAAATAAATACTTTTATAGACTTTTAAAAATATATGTTGCATATTATTTAGAAGTCTGCTTGAGTATTCATATTTAAATTCAATTTATTTTTAGTAGAGTACATTTTTAGCAAGCTATTTGATAATTTAGTAGTATTAATTAAGCTTGATTAAGACTTTTTAGCAGTTCTTTATATAATTATAAAATTAAGTTTTACTATACTCATTTGTATAAAATATTGAAGAATTACAGTTATTCTTTTCTCAAGCAATTTATTATACTCTGACTTTTCCAGGTATATCAGAAAAATTTCAATGGAAATTTGATAATTATGCACAACTTATGAATTTCGTCCAATTTTGTATTTTTCGAAATATCCTCTTTTTGCGTTAATCACAGCAGCTCATATTATTGGCATTCTTTCTGTTAGTTTTTGCAATGTCCTAGTTGAGATCTGGTTCCAGCAAATAAGTGAAGATTTCCAAGGTTTGTTTTGATTGGTAGATCGCATTTTGCTAACATATGTATAGCCACATTTGCTCAATAGGATTAATATCTTGGGATTAAGGGGGCCAATCCATGTATTTCAGTAATTTTTTCTTTTCCTTTGATGCAATGTAGTTTTTACACAATTTTGATGAATGTTTCGGATTGTTATCTTGCTGAAAAACAAATCCTTGAACAACGATTCTCTGTATAGTTGAAAAAGCGTAATGCTGCAATTTTCTGTGATAATATTTTTTATTCATAATTCCCTCTATTCTTACAAGATCTCCTACTTTGTCACTGGTAAAACATTCCCAAACCTTGACTGAATCTCCACCATTCTTCACAGTTGGTAGTAAACATTGATTTGTCACTTACTAATCGCGCAACATAATGCCTTTGTTTGCTTCCAAACATTAACAATTCACATTTTGACTTGCCAGTGAACAAAACGTTAGATTACTGTTCTAAGGACCAGTTAACATGTTGTTCAGCTAATTTTCGTCGCTCAATTATGTTTTGTTTTTTCAAAAGAGGTTTCCTAACAGCTACACAATCTTTTAAAGTCACGAAGTCGACGTTGTACAGTAGTTACTGACAAATTTTTCTCACTAGTAACATTCAATTCCTGACGGATTTCTGGTGCTCTTCGAGTCCGCTGCCACTTACTTTAAATGCTGATAAACTTATCCTCACGTTTGGACGTTATTCTAGATCTCCCTGGTCATTGGTGACTCTTATTTTGGCCAGTTTCTTTCTTTGCAAAGTCCTGACAACAGTGTCTGTGAAACATTAGTTTCAGAGGAAACTTGTCTACTTGAATAGCCCTTCCATGAAGTGAAATAATATCTGCATGTGTTTTGACACTCATTTCTGGTTTTTGACTCATAATACTGTTAGGAATTGTATAAAATAATGTTAACTTTTGTTTTTAATATGAACCAGTCATTCTGTCAAATGAAGGCTATTATATCGATATTTTAAATGTCATATGCACATGAATTCAACTTACAATGTACCTTACAAAAGAAGATTAAAAGTAAATTGTTTATAAATTAAAAATAAATGAAATTTTTTAAATAAATTACACTTTTTTTAGTACATGCATTTTCGTTCATTTCATAAACAACTACAGAATAGATAAAAAATGAAAAAATAATGAACATTTTAAAATGGAAACAGCGTTTCGAAAAGTTTGTTGACGTTTATATTTGATAAATTATATGTTTAAGTCAGAAATATTTAACTATTTTGGAAAGTTATTGAGTATTTGGCTGCAAAACAGTTAAATTTTGTTTGGTTCTGTTAAAGTCAAAGTATTAGTACATCATAAAAGGAGTAGAAGAGCTTTCACTTAATTTAAAAGATGCCGAAAATTTTGGGAAAGCTGAAGAACTTTTAAAGTTTTCGGATGAGTGCACTGATCTTAGTATGAAAACTTGCTACAAAGGTAACAATCAAAATGTTTCCGACAGGATCCAAAATTTTATAGAACATTTTGTTAAAGCTTTTTTATATCATTTTATGTTGGAGATTTCAGAGGCATTTGCCATGAATAATGACGTTTTAACTGATGTTTGATATGTTCAGTAATTTGGACATTAATTTCAAGTTTCCAAATAGCCCAGACAAAACTTGTCTTTCTGCTTTGTTGTCTTTTTATGGGAATAAAGACACTGATAAATTTCAAGGTGCTATTAAAATATCACCACCATTTATAAATTCCGTAAAAGCGATGAAAGAAATAGATAGTTTTGAGACACAAATGTCACTTGCAAAAGTGACTTATGACTTGAATAAAAATGCTGCAGCCCAATCATTTCTGAAGTGTAATAAGAAAGAAGAAGCTAAGAAATGCATTGAGAAGAACATATCTCCCTTTGATGCATTCAATTCTTCTGAAATAGAATCCCATTCCTGGGAAACTTTTCCCAATTTAATAAAACTATTTAGACATTGTCGGTTATTATACCAACGTCAACAGCTAGGGTTGAAAGGTTATTTTCGAAAAATGAATCTTGTTGGCACAGAGTTGCGAACGAGGAAATAAGAGACACTTGATGGACATTTGCGTATTATTGTAAATGGACCAGAAAAATTGACTAATGCTGAGTGTTCAGCTATTATAGATATTTTCAAATCTATTGGCAATCGACGTATATTGCTCTAATATTTTGTTAATCATGTGTTTCTGCTTTAATTCTAAGGATAAGTTTGATCTCATTTCCATTATATATCTCAACCTCTTCGAAGTTTAAAAAAAATTTATAAATTCCATATGTAGAATTCTAAGAAAATATTTCTACTTTTACAAACATTGTGAGTACATTCTTATTAATATTTAATGATATTTTTTTTTGTAAATAAATAATTGAGCAATATATTATTAATAAAATATTATGCAAATAAAAATTAACTTATGTCAATTTTTTAAAAAATATATTATAAATTTAAGACTTGTTTAAGTTTACTTAATGTGTAACATATTAGAAGTGATACATAACTAAGTTGTGTTATTTAAAATACGTCAATTGAAATTATTAAAAATGTGAGTTGATTTTGCTTCCATTATTCCTCCGAAATAAATATTCTGTGTTGCGCAGTATAGGCTAAATGCCAAATCTTTGCATGTTGCATCTCTAATTTAGTAGCAGCAATTGCTGTTTATTTTTGAAAATTAAATTTTTTTTATTATAATTTTATAGTGTTGAGCCTAATTTTGTATCCATTTACAATTTAAAAACTCCTTGAAAAAGTTTTTTGCAATAACCGGACTTGATTTTCACAAAAGCGGACCCTGGTTGAAAAACTGTGACTTAATGCTTATTTTATATTCACAAATTACTAGGAATTTTTTCACAATTTTACAAAAAACGGATCTTTCACAAAATGTCTGGAGAGACCCCTGTATATATATATCATTGAATAAAGATGCAAGAATGGATAAGTCGCTCAAATTGAAAATTTTCACAACATAAATTTGTAACGGATGTTAGAATTATTTTACTCAGATCACAATAACTGATTACTCTTACTGACAATTCTATGACAGCTTAATTTACAGGTGTAATTTAGAAATTTTCTAGGTTTTTGCTAAAAAATTCTTTTTTTGATTATTTTCTGCTTTTTAGAGTCAAAATAATAGTCACTAACAATTTCAAGTTTTCCCTGTCTCACGAGTTGTTTCTGTTTTCACGTATTTAAAAATGATATATTAAATAGCTTGGAAAAGTAATACTATTATTTAAACTAGACTGTAATTATAAACTTTCAAAAACTGTTTTAATATTTATTTTGAAAAAGAGTTTCTTCCAATTGTCCCACTTGGGTTAGAAGAAACCTATTACTTCTGGGGTAGTTTTTTCACAGTGGCAGAAACTTGCCATCCTTATGTAACTACAACACAATATATGAAATATTACCCACATAGGGAATTTAAAAATGTTTTTTTTTTTAATCGTCAATAAAGAGAAATAAAAAAAAAATTTAAGGTAAAAAACTACAGCTTTAGGATTCACTAAATGAACTTGAATAGAATTTTTTGAATTACCTATAACTATTGAATAGGACTGGGCGATATTAGAAATTATATATCGTGATATATCGTCAGTTTTGCATCGCGATATAGCGATGTATCGCTTAAATTTTCAAAAAAGATTCATTTACTTTAAGGCACAGAAAGTCAGATTTCTATCAAGACTTCATACGCATATTGATTTAAATCAATTTATAAATTTGAAAATATATATGTTTTGCTAAAGAAAGATATTAAATAAATTGACTAAGATGTACAAATCTTACTTAAAATATTTATTGAAAAAATGTGTGTAGATACAGAATGAAATATTTGCACTTCTTTATCGTTTATAAGGTATAAGCAGTCTTAATTTAAGTTAACCCCTAAAACACCCTTAATGAAAAAAAATATTGTTATTAAACAAAAGCTGATTTTAAAATTTCAAAATATATTTTAATTAAAATAAAAGTTAGATTGACTAAAAGCCGAAGTTTAAAATTAAAAATGTTCGAATTTTAAACTAAAAAGTAAACATAAGATTTGTAATAATTTCTTAAAATTTTCGTTCTCTGAAAGATTTCTCAGTTTAAAAATAAAAAGGGAATTTTATAAAGATATCTAGCTGAAATTATTGAAAGAAAATTTAAAAAATTAAAAAAAAAGTTTGTTAAGAAATTCATTATACACTTAAAACAAAGTGTTAAAAATATTTTTTTTTTTTAAAAAAAAAAACTTTTTTTAACAAATCAATATTTGCTTGTACTATTATGCGTAAATAATTACAGAATTATTAAGTTCGATCGTAATGTTCAAATTCTTAATGAAGAAGTAAACACAAGTTTTGTTATATTTTCTAAAAATGATCACGCAAATAACAAAAGATTTCTTAGTTTAAAAATAAAAAAATAAATAAAAGTGAAATTTATCAATATATTTACCTAACAGCATAGGAACAAAATTTAAAAAATAAGTTCGTTAAAAAATTATTTGTATGCTTAAAACAAAGAGCTAAATAAATTTTAGAAAAAAAATGCTTCTTAAACACTATTTTTATTATTATTTCATATAAATAATTAAATTAAATTAAATAATGACCGAATTATGAACGAAAAACAAAGTAAGGCAAAGTTTCTTAATTAAATTCTTAAAAATAAAAACAAAAGAATTGTGATATTCGGTAATATATTTAGCTAATTAACTAATAATATAAAACGAAAATTAAAAAAAAATAATGATTTTACTCTCTAATAAAACGAAGTAGTAATTGATAAAAAAAAAAAAAAAAATGAATAAAATTCGCAAACTTTTCAAATTCTTTTGAACAAATAAAGTTTATTGACTTATGTCCAAAAAATAAGTTTTGTTTTAACTTTATTTCTAAAAATAAAAACAACTCAAGATTTATAAATTTAAAATCAGTAATAGAAGCCCATTAAATTATTAGAAGTTTTATCCGAAAGGTTTTTAATAAATTAAAAGAAAGTAAAAAAATAACCTAACAAATTTATTTACTTTGTAATTTAATTCCTTATGGGTGCCTTAAATTAGATTTCCGATAATTTTCACATTTAAAAATATAAAAAAAGTTTTGTCAGAAAATAAATAAAAAACTTACCTAATTAATGAAGAAACTTTTCTTTATAAATTCTTTTCAATAATAGATTGCGTTCAGAACAAGGTTACGACGGCGATCACGAAGTTAATCCCATTGAAAATAATCTACAAGAAACGATTTCAAATCGCGAAGGTGCGAAAACGAACATGTGATATAACGATATAAGGTCTCAAAAGTGATTCTGATTCTACCGCTCATCAGTCAAGGCCGTCTCAACATAACGAAACAATATCGTCTTCCACAGCGCGAGTTGGCATCGGAACGTAAGAGAAAGTCCTTGCGTGTATCGCTATATCGTCTTCTTCACTCGACGGCTTAAATCAGATTTCTGATGCATCGCTTGGAATGAAAGTCGCTGTATCGGTTTGCCGATATAGACGTTAAATCGATATGTCGCGATATATCGATTTATAGCCCAGTCCTACTATTGAATTTATTAATTTGAATGATAAATAATATTAAATTCCTTTTAGATAGCAGAAATCTGTGACATATCCAGGGGTCTGTCTAGGTTTTTCTGAGAGGTACCTATTTTGCGAAAATTTAGACATAATTTGTGAAAAATTAAAAAATCAACACAAAAATATGGATTTATCTTATCTAAAGGGATACAAAAATAAAATTTTAAGAAAAAGTATTTAGTGAAACTACCGTTTTTCCTAAAGTTGAATTTGTGAAGGTACCGTTAAACGGTAGTAAATTCGGCCTGGGCAGACCCCTGATATGGTAATTAAATTGTTTAAAAGTTTGAAAAGTTCAAATATTAAATTTATTCAACAACAATAAGTTATAACTTTAGAGCTTATTTTTAAAAAGTTTCTCAAAAATTACACTTCTGGAAAAAAACGGATCAAATTAATAATTATATCAGAAAAAGCATGTATTTTTATTATCTTTTGTTTGAGTAACTTTCCCATATACATATAAACAAATCAGGTGGAACTAGTGAAATTCAATAGAGTTGGCAGCTATGATTATGCTATAATTTTAAAGTTCAAAAAATATATTGCTGTAAATACCTTTGTAAATTTTAAAATCACATTTTTCAACGATGCCATAAACATTAAAATTGTTTGATTTCTCTTGAGTCTCATGTAATTCTCCCAGTGGTGTGTAATCATAATGGCAATTAAGAGTTTTCTAAAAGAAAAATACACACATCAAATTTTTCTTATCATTATTCAATTATTTACCTTTTATTGAGAAATTAAACGTTAAAACCTTAAATACAGTGGGAGGAACTATTTTCCGGTACTAAAATATAATTAAATATTCTAATTAACTAGCAAAGTTGATATACTAAGCAATAATCAAAGTTGGAATTTTGAATATCTTGATCTAGTTTCAGACAAGACAGATATTTTTTATAGTCCTATTATTTGTAAAAGTGTTCAAAACCTTGGATTTTAGACAAAGGTAAAAATTAATACTTTGCATTTTCATTTATTATTAATTTTAAAGCATCAATTAAAAATAAATATTAAAATGTAATAGAAAAAATTGGTTTGAACCCTTGTGCCTTAATCTTGCTAACCTTGGTGACAAGACACAAAAATTTACTTCCACTGTATGAACACAGAATTTTAATCCTAAAAATACAGTTTCAATATATTTTACACTCTCTCAGAAACTATAGCAATTCAAAAAGTTGCTGAACACAGATATCAAACTTGTTTATTCAAAGATAATTCCAAGCAAAAAATTATTTCAAAATAATACAAATAACTTACAATATAATCTTATATAAACAAATTTAAAAATGTTAAATAGTTACTGAGAAAGAAAAAAAAAAAAACTAAAAAGGCATATTTTTAAATGTTCATATCTTGTTTTATATTCAAAAAATTCCATTCACGTTTTAAATTCTATCATTTAAAAATTTAGGATTTAAAATAAGATAAAAATTTGTTTACCTTCAAATTTAAAAATTTTTCATTCATGATTTAATTCAATAAAGAAAAATAACTTATTATAAGATATAATTTCATTATGGAAATATTCACTGGCAAATTAGTTATAAAATTGGGTGCACAAACCATTTTTTTACTGAAATAGTTTCAAGATATTCGAATAAATAAATAAAAAAAATTTACACAATAGAATTTCAAAATTTTTTTTTTTATCCCTTTCTTGATTAAACTATCAGGACCATATTTTAGGTCCTGATAGTTCAATCTGGAAAGTGGCGAAGATTTTTAAAAGATTCTTATATTCAANATTTTATACTTATATATATATATATATATGTAATATCAGGGTGACATCCCTGATATCATTGTTTACACACGAGGAGCCCATGTGAAACTGATTCAATAGTCCTTTCTTCGAACAGTATTTACACTGATTTATTGGGATCTCCTGTGTTGTATGATGTATTTTGGGTTTTGTCATATTCGGGGTAACACTTTTATTTTTAGGAAAAAATTAAATACTTTTGTATTAATAAAAGAATTAAAACTCTTTCGTTTTCATCAAATGTCTTTGTTAAAGAATAAGCGTAGAGAGATTCTATTTTGGGAATTCAAGGCTGAAAACATACCATTGAAATATAATTAGATTTATATTTTTCAAGGGAGTAGTTATTTTTAGAATCTTGTCCCTTTGTCACTTCCATATTAGGAAGGAGTAAATGATTTTCCTTAATGCGTAAGGTTACAGGAATGTACGAAGTGTGCCTTTTTACCTCAAATCTATGTTTGTATAAAACATAGGAACACAAGTTTTTGCGTGTCTTTTTCATCATGATGTGATCATGATAAGCTGTTCCTGAATTGTCAGAAGCCTTGTCCATTCCCCTCCCCTGTGGAGTGCGGATGTGATATGTTATCACCACCAGCCTACCTTTAAATAAACCTGTTATGAAAGTATTATGGCTCACGACTGCATCTTTTCGAGCTAAATACAACAATGATATCAGGGATGTCGCCCTGATATTACATATATATAAACAGAACTAGTCTAAAAAAAAAGTATTTGGAGAAAGCATATTTTTGTCCAACATTGTAACTTTAAATATTATGTGCAGTTAATTAACAACCATAAGATATGCAAATTTATAAAAAAATCTACATAAATTATTTTTTCAGATAAATACTTACAGGTTCTTTTTTCAAGAAATCATTCTTCCCAAACTATAAAGCAAAAAGAAACAAAACATTTTTGTTATAATAACAATAAAACAAAAAATATTACATTAAATGAAGATATCTTAAAAAAGATGTAAATTATTTTCATAGACAATACAAAAATTAACGGAGAACAACAAATGCCTGAAATTAAACATAACAATACAATGCAGAAATGTTTCTTTTTTTTAATTATGCCCGCCATCGTCTTCTCGGACATAAGGCGTCTTGCAGTCCAATACAACAGTGAAGTAACTCCAGAAAGTGAGAGGGCATGATTGTCGTCACTGGAACGAATGTCAAGAGAGGGGCAATCAAAAAGATGCTCCCAAGTCATAGGCGAAATGTTACAGAGCACACAAAGAGGTGAATTGAAAAGGTTAATCTTAAATAGATCGGCCTGCAAGTAGTCATGTCCAGTAATTATTCTAAGGCAAGCAACTCCCTCAGCTATGGGAAGGAGGGAAAGATGAGAGCGCTGCTGGCCATCAAGAAGGCTATCCCAGGATTTTCCATCAGCTAAGTCCCCAAAATAGATATTGTTCTGCGTCTGAATTTGCTCTTAAGAAGTCGCCTTGCATTTCTCAGAGGAACTGGATGAGAGGGTGGATGCAATGCTGAAGCCTCTCTAGCTAACATGTCAGCCCGTTCATTTCCGTAGATGCCACAATGGCCAGGGATCCACTGGAGGACTACCTTTATTTCAAGTACAGAGGGGTATAAATTATATTCAGAAATTGTCTGAAATGCAGCCTGAGAATCGACAATGTTTTGCTCAGATGGTTCACCAATTGCTGTAATAGCCGTAAGGAATGCAAACATTTCTCCATCAAAATTATCTGCTCAAGTGTCAAGAGCTTCTCTAAGGCTGAAATATTTGGAGTAAGCAAATGCAGAAATGTAAAAACTCAGATCTGAAGCATCCAAATATTTTTTGCTGGGCTTTTCTACTTTGGGTTGATTTTGAAAAAGTTGAACTCACTAATTTTCAATTTCTTAAAAATTTTCATTTATTTACTTGAAAGGTCAAAAAGTTTACTGAGATTATGATATAAATAAGTCAGCATCGAAATTCACAATTGAATATATTTTATAATTAAAACTGCATGCAAAATTGGATGTTACTTTAGAACAGGGGTCCCCAACCCTACGCCCGCGGTCACCCAACGATAAAATATATCAGTTTTCCAATTTCCCATTAAATGCCATGCAAATTTTATGCTATACGAATACATACTGAAGTACGCTAGCTTAGTAAAGGCAAAGTACTTGATAGATTTCTACATTTAATTGAAGAAATAAAAAATTATCTTGCAGCCAAATATCAAACATTTTTGAAACTAAGAGTTCCTCTTTGGACAGCAGATTTGTCTTTCATAACGGACATGATGGAAAAAGTAAATAATTTAAACTTGGAACTGCAGGGAAAGGACAAACATATAGCAAAAATGATAGAGGTTATAAACTCGTTCAGAGCTAAGCTAGCTTTGTAGATATCACATTTGAAAATGAAGTTTCTTGTGCATTTTCCAAACAGGAAAAAAAAAAAAAAGATAGGTGACAGTGATATTGGCTTATCAACAATTGAGATCAACCTCTAATTACTTCAAGATCAATTTGAAAAGCGCTTTCAGTAATTTAATATCATTGAGCCTTTGATAATCTTTCTTGTTAATCCTTTTACCAACCAAATAAACATAACTGTATTAGCAACATACGTTTCAGAATTTTTTCAAGTAAGGCGAGAAGTAGAGATAGAAATTGTGAATCTTCAGAATGACATTATCCTCAAAACTATTATGTCAAATGAGAAATTCTGGAATATAGTTGAAGGAATAAATTCCAGCCTTAAAAAGAGCAGCACATAAAATAAAGTCGTTAATGGTTCCACATGCTTGTGCAAATCATTGTTTTTGACAATGAATATCATAAAATCAAAATATAGATCCCGACTTACAGATGAACAACTTGACGATTGCTTGCGAGCAGAAATTTCATCATATTCTCCCAATTATGAAGTGCTGGCCAGCGAAATGCCATGCCAAAGATCACATTGACTGTATATTATAAATAATTTTTATACTCAGAGGCGTATCTATGGAAAGAAGCGCCTATGGCAAATCTCTTACTGGCGCTCTTCCTAAAATATTAATATTCTCTTTTTTTTTTTTAAATTTTTTTTTGTCCAATACAAAATAAAAGAATTGTTTGAAGTATTTAACTCCTTTGACAATACTGCATAGAATTTAGAAAAAGAAGAAAAAAAAAAAGAATTGATAAACAAATAAATATTAAATATAACAATAAAATTATCTCTTTTTAATTGTTATGCCTTCACATATATTCGAAATCCTCATTGGTAAGAAATAAATATACCTTTTCTATCATATTTATAGAAGGTTCTATTGTGTTTTTGCAATTGTCAATAAAAATTCTAACAAGTTGTTTAATTAAGCACTATTATATTTTAAAGCTTTACAAATATAATTTGGTAACAAAAATACGTACACACAACAAATGTAGCTCTGAGTTAAAGAAGAACTATAATATAACCGGATGATTACCCAACATTTTCAAAATTAAACTGAAGGAAATTGATTTTTTAAAAATAATCACGCTCTGCTAACATAAAAACGATAAAATAATCGCGATATAATAAATTCATTAAACATCACAGTGTAAATAATTACGATTTGTTGTGATAGTTACAAATAAAATAGCTACAATCAAAAGATATAATTTTGTTAGTTTATTTGCTGTTCAATAATAAAAGACCGATGCTCGTAATAAAGTTTCACAAACATTAATAACAGATAATATGAAAAAATATACACATAATTACATGCAATACACTAATAGCGACAATAATGCATTCTTCATTGAGAAATAAATTAGAGGAAGTTGACGTTTTAGTTTTAAGAATATCTAGAAATAATTATTTTGAAAACAGTAAAGAAAAGGCAAGAGGTAAAGAAATAGACCAGAATACATTCTGCTATATTTAATTTTAAAAAAAATATATGAAAAATTCTCTCTTCGCATCACAATAGAACAAATTAAAGAAAAAGCAAAAAATTAAAGAGATATGAATTATAAATTTTTAGAAGCTCAGTGAGCAAAAAAATAAATAAAGGGACCACCCTGATTACTTTTGATCTAATGATCAGATCTTTACTTTCTTCTTATCTCAATGGTTCAAGGGGTGACTTAAAATAGAATAATTAACAGGTGTAGGTATGATATTTTAAGTTACGAAATCAGATACTAAGCTGTACCTTCTCTGAAGTTTCTGTTTATACATGCTATTATTTCGACGGAATTGGATTTCTGAACCCCAAAATATAGGGCGTAATCGCAATCTGAGAAGCAACTAGAGAGATTTTCAAGCAAAGTGAAAAAAAAAAAAAAAATTTGCACAAATATTATGGTTGCCTATAATTTTGAAAATTGCTAAAAAAAAATTACTTTTAGTAAATATTTATTATTTTATTTAATAATTGTCTTAAAAATTTTAATTGTAAGGTAAAATTTTTTTACGCCATTTTAAAAGGTAATTTAACATGGGAAAATACAATAGTTTAGCAAAATTGATCGAACAGTTAATGAGAAATCAAATTTCAAATATCCGACTTCTTTAAAATTCGATTTCTCAGGAAACCGAACTCCATATTCGAGCTATATGAATATAGACTAACCTGCAGAACAGGTTTTTCAAAAAACTTTATAAAACTAATCAAAATTAATTAGATTTAAAAGTTGTTTTTAAGGAAAAAGAAAAATATAAATCATTGAAATATTTGAGGAGAAGATGACTTTTCGCATCGAAATACATTGCAAGAATGCGTATGCTTTATAACTAAACAGGCTATAGTTTTTCATTAGATGCTTATTTTTTTTAAATATTCTTAAAATAAAGCTAATTATTTAATGAAAAAATATTATTGTGATTATCACTTTATTGATATCTGGTCATCACCAAAGATCTATCTCTGCCTGAAGGGGTTCCATCCATTTCCTCCCCAGTTAATTGCTTTTTTAGAAGGACTACAGTCTTGCAATGTGATTGAAGAAAAGGAACAAATTGTTTATCTTTTCTCTTTGCTTATGGTAGTGGAAAAATAAAGAAAATAAAAATTTATTCAGGGATCATGGATTCTCTGCATTCTGGTCTTTCTTTTAATCTTTTCCAGATTAAGAACGGGGGACTTCTTCAAAAGAGAGAGTAAAATCATGGTGGGATGCACTATGGGAGGTCTCACTTTCCTTTAGATATAAGGGGGAAAAAGTTTCTTTACATGTTTCACCTACTTTTGAACATCCTAAGTTTCGTTCGGTCGCCTTTCATTTTTTAGTCTGTTATATTTTTGCCAATTTTTTCATATAGATAAATATTTTAAATTTAAAGATTCAGCTTCTTTATTATAGTATAGTTTTAACGTATGGTATTTTCAAATAAACATAAATAATATTAAATAATCTAAGTCGAAAAGCATTTTTTTAAGTAAATTATTTTAAATTGAAATGAATATATCAAAGTAAACTATTCTAAATAAAAATCAATAAATATTTTTAGGATTTGTTTTCTGTTCTTATTGTTGAAAACTACATGATTTTAAATATATACATTATGAATTGCAGAGGAAAAAGACATTGATTTATATCGATATATTTACTACTCAAGAGCTATAACATCAGGCTATATAAACATTTGAAATATGGCATAACTTACATTAATACATAACAACAACATACATTCTTAATACTAATATATATTCTATACCTTTGTAATTTAAATTATTTTATTTTTTTATATAACCATGATTTTTTGAGGCTATTACAGTGTTTTTTTTCCTTATGCAATATTATAGTTTGACTCTGAGTTAGTTTCAATAGAGTCAAATAAATAATGTCTTGTTTTTGAAGATTGTGAACTTCAAAATTTAAAACTCTTATGCGCGAATAACCCTTTTGAATGAACATTAAACTGTTTATTTTATGATCATTTATACCTGAAAAAAATTTTTTTTCTTTTTGCTTCTTCAAATAATTTTACATTTAGTTTATGCTTCATTTTTCATTTCTAATTGAAAAATATTAAATACATAATACACTGAAAAGAGAGAAAAAAATTAAATTTTCTGTAATTTTCTATAATGAATAATGAGCTTATATTTTGTCTCCTTTTTTTCCGTATCAGCTATAACTTAAATTCTTTCTATTACAGCTTTGACTTGTTGTGAAGCAATGATAAGCTACATTTTCGAAAATTTTAAATTCATTTGAAATTATATATGAGGTTAAAAGATTTTTCGTTAAAGGATTTTGATAAAAATTAAAAATATTTTTATTGGAATGTATTAAAAAGTTAGCTAAGGGAGTAATAATAATTATTAAAAACTAAGCTTTATTCTTTAATTTATGAATTTGTAATTAAAATTTGGTTTTTGATGAAATCGGCTGAAAAGAAAAAGCTATTTTTTTTCATTTATTTATTTTAGTATTTATTGTGAATGTATTCATGAGCATTAGCAAATTATATTTAATCTGAAATGTTTGACGCTCGTCATCTACTTTGTTTACGATTAGTGGTTCCCTTTCATTCTTCACTGCCCCAGTGACAAAAAGTCCCCTCAAAAAACGATGTTTTCTTTTCGAGCCCAGGTGAAAAGGTTAAATGTTGTATGCTTTATTTCAATTCCCCCCTAACTATCTCTCTCTCTCTCTCTCTCTCTCTCTCTATATATATATATATATATAAATTTAAAAAAAAAATTAATAAAATTTTTAAGTAAAAAATTTTTTGATGTTGATCGATTTTGCGCCTTTTTGAAATAATGCGCCCATGGCGTTCGCCATACCCTAGATACGCCACTGTTTATACTTCGTATGTTTTGAAAGCAATTTAGTAATCATTTATTTTACATAAGAATATTAATATTAAAACAACAACTAAGATGATTGCTAAAAATATTTACAGATATGTGCACTCAAGGCACAAAACCCTTGCAGAGTCAAACATTTAAAACAAAAATCAAATACAAATTTCGTTAGAAAAAAAAGATGACTTTAAAGAAACCTATATACTTACAGATTTTTCAGCTTTAGCCATTTTTTTGTTTATCTGCTCTGAAGGGGCCGCTTTTCTCCCTAACTATAGATATGCAAAAAACAAAAAATTTACTTGCTACAAATAGAAAATATCCACTTACATAAAAAAAGGTAAAAAAATATGCATAGAGTAGAACTCAAGTTATCCAAATTTATCAAGGTCAGGCTCAATCTGGATTATTAAAAAAATTTATGAAAACTAAGTGTTTTTTTATTTTTGGTTTGGATTCCAATTGAAAAGTAATGAGGAACCTGCATGCGTTGGGTAATCGCAGAATGTTAATTATTATAGTCTATATCTTAAAACCCTTTCAAATCAATTCAGAATTTAAAAAACCGATCCAAATTTTTTAAAAACTTAACTTAAAATAAGCCCAAAACGAAACTAACTTCATGTGACACAAAATGAGTCTGGGTTTGCTTACGACGTCAAAGTATAGTAACTCAGCGAACGGGAGGAGTTAAACTAAAGCTTCCTATCGAGAAAAGTGTGGTGTTTGAATTTGAATTGCATTTTTAAAAAACCGTTTTTCTTTCATGTTCATATCATATATATATATAGTTTAAATATATATGTAGTGTATATCAGTTGCATTCCCCCCCTTGAGTAAATTTTTGTGGGCACCTTTCAGCATAACGAAATAAAATAGAAGAATGAAAAAATAAATGTCGAAATTACTTTCTTTTCAATAACTTGAGAAATAAATTCATTTTTCTTCATTTATACTGATTCATTTTTATTTATATTTGTCTACATATAAAAGTCTAAACTGTTTTGAAAGTTTTTATTTAATGAGTTGATCCCAATTGAGAGAGAATGGAATGAATGGTATATGACCTGGAATTATAAGTTCTGAAGTAAATAAATTTTTTTAAAAATTCTTTTTTATTATTAACTTCTAAAATATTTACTTGAATTTTTTTTGAAGAAATGTAAAAAATGCTAAACCCCTATTACTTTTTATTTTATCGTTGATAATTTTTTCTTCTAGATAAGATTAATTATTTTTTAACTCAAAACCCTTCAGCATAATTAAATAAAATTGAGGGAGAAAAAAATAAATGTCAAAATTACTTTTTTTTCCAATTAGTTTTGAAATAAATTCATTTTTCTTTATTTATACTGATTCATTTTTATTTATATTTGTCTATATATAATAGTTTGAACTGTTTTGAAAGTTTTTATTTAATGAGTTGATCTCCATTAGAGGGAATGGTATATGGCATGGAATTATAAGTTTTCAGGTAAATAAAATATTTTATTGAATTTTTGGAAGAAATGTAAATAATGCTAAACCCTTATCGCTTTTTATTTTAACTTTGATATTTTTTTCTTTTAAATAAAATTACTTTTTAACTTCAAAAAAAAACCTGTACACCACTGTTCTCTAAGAATAAAATCCTTTCATTTTAAAGAATAAAAAAAATAAAGAAAGTGATCTGAACAGCATTTCATAAACATTTTAATTCAGTATAATGAATTATTCATTCAGAGAAGCTTATCAATCAGAAAAACAATCTTATAGAATTAAATTATAATTAAGTAAGTTGCTGTAAAATGGTCTTAGCAACAGTATAATGCAGTAGTTGCAGACAATTTGATATTTTTTTTCCATCGCGTTTGATGGCTTTGCACCGAATTTGTCCTTTTCCTCCTTTTGGTACACTAAAAAAATAATTTATTTCACGTGTTTAATCTAGAACTATCGCAACATGGTACAAGGCAACACTTGTAGTTTTTGCTTGGAGCCATTTTTGAGAATTTACCGGCGCGGTACATGATTTCGCCGTTTTGAAACATGGAGTCGTGGTTGTACTATATTATGACGTCATCAGAGCAGATGGGAACCCTAGCAGCGATTTAGGGGGCGGGGCTAATTGAGCAATTTTAACAATTGATAACAAAATAACTAGTTATCGCACAATAAAACTTCGAAAATAATTCTTTAGTAAAAACTGTTGAAAGGTGCCCCCCTCTCCCCTATGCAAAAACCCTATTTAGCAAGATATTACAGAGAAATTTAACTATTTTTATTTAACATAGCATTTTTTTTTATTGCTTGTTAAAAAGTTGTTAAATTAAATATTTCCTGTGGAAAAATTTAAAAATTTAATTGCAAATATTTTAAAAATTCAACTTTTGTTAAAAAAAAATTATTTACCATATTTCATAAAGCGCAATTAAAAATTATTTCACAAAGTGTAGCTTTTTAAGTTATGTAGTTCTCAAATTGGAAGTACTTATAGTTATTAAATCGCAAAAAATTGTGAAATAAACCAAAAACAAATGGCACAAAAAAAAAATTATGCCAAAAATGACTGACAGTTGTTGACCTCAAAATGTCTTTTTAATCGGTTGATCTGTTGAGAAATCTTTCAAAAGTAAACCTGAATAATATTGAAAATTAGAGAGTGCTTTAATGAATTATTACTGATTTAAAATCAGACAAATTAAAACAAATTAAGAAATAAATATAATTAATCTTTTAGCAGATCTTAGACAAGATGAAATAATATTTTCAATTTTTTTTATGAGTAAAATTAAAAAAATTACAGTAACCAGATATTTTAATTCGATCCCTCCAAAAGTTGTAGGCTTTTTTTCCCCTCTTTACTTTCTAATTTCCAACAGCCTGGTGCGCACGATAACTTTGTGACTATGTTGATGCATTTAACAATGCAAAAATATATCTAAAAAAAAATAATAATAATTTATACCGATTATACAGTAAAAAATAGCGTAATCAATTTCAGGGGGCATGATGTTTGATAAAAAAATGTGATGTATAGTAATAGGGGTTTGAGATCACCTATATTTTTTTTTAAAGTATATACATAAAACAACTATTATTTCAGTTAATATGGAAAGTATGTTTAAATGTAATAAATACAAATAAATGGGACATTGAATTGTACCCATATTTAATAAAATACAACTTAATCCAATTTAAATCTAAACAAAATAGCAAATAGGGATAATTAAAAAATATTACATTAAAAGACATTTATTTTGGGATATTTCGCGCAATGATCTGTCCTGCAAACTACAATTTCCAAGACGTAAAATGAATTTTAAACTTACGCTTCATTTTTTTTTTCTGACGCCGAAGCCCAGAAGTTAATTATGCATTAATATCGATACCATATGAAAGAGCGGGTCAAATATTGCACCCAAAGTGAATACAATATATGAATAAATGAGACTTTAAACAGTTTAGCTTTTTCAAAACAAAATAGAGTATATTTAATAAACACTCAATTAAAGTTAATTTAATATAACAACACAAAAGCATTTTTTGACGCAGAGTATTTCATAAGAAAAGATTTTAAACTTACAATTAGTGATTCTTTTAATTCTGCCTCCCAGCTTAATAGATTTAAAAGGATTTTTTCTTTTTCTGGATCGTAAATTGCTGGAGGACATGTCTGACTTGAATTTTTCTTAATTGCTTCGGCATTTAAAGCCATATCGCGTTAATAATTCACGTGTAAATATTCAAAAATTAAACCAAACACAAAATTAGACTGTTTGTATTCCCGGTATTCCTGAGATCTTAAATCCGTTGCCAAATTCATAGTTCGTAATGTCATAAAAAAGTTTAATCGGTTCCGTTGACACGATTCCAAATGACAATCTTCTTATAACCCTACATTGATTGTGCCAAACTTACTCGCCAAAGTATTTGGTGTTGTTTCAAGGCGGTTTGACACGATCAAAGTACTTTGATCAAAGTAAGCTAGCGCAATCAAAGTTCACCATAAAAGTAAATAAAACAAAAAAAAGAACCGCACAATTTTAGGGAAAAGGGAAAATGCGAAGGGGAAAAAAAGTCTCGCACTGTTGCTGAGAGTATGATATATCAAATGAATAATCACGGCCTCTGTGATTTTAAAATTCATTCGAATTTTAAAATTATTTAATGAAGTTTGAAAAATAAAATCATATTTTATTAGACATTTATACAAGCAGTTTAACCTTAAGCAATTAACTGTGATTTCATTAATGAATAGAGGAAAATTATTGCGCACTGTCTTGAATGCCCGCCTATTTTATAACCCTAGACTTTGGCGATCAGCTGAAATGGGTGATTGCCAAACTAATTCTATCGCCAAGAGCTTGGATGACCGATTTTTTTTTGAGCGTGGTGAAAATGGCGAATGCGTTTTATAGCTCTCGATAATGTAAGCAATTGTTAAGAATATCTTTTCATGAACTAATAAGATAGGTAAATTCCTATCCTTTAAAATCTCGTTCACCAGCCCCAGTGTATCTTTATGTCTTACGTTGAAGCGATGAAATTCCACGTTCTGACCTTAATTTGTAGGAAAAGAAATACCTACAAGAATATCTCTTATTAAAGATTTGTGCTGATGCTGGGTAAGTATAAGTGTCACATTGCTTGGCAAAATACTCCTTAGTGTAACTATTTCACTAACTAGTCATTTGTTGTTGCTACCTCACTGCATAACTCTATAATTAGTATGTTGTTCACAGGTATGTACCTCCTACATATTTTGATCTCTTGCATTATAATTAATTAGGTATCTTTCTCATTAAATTATATTTATGTGGAGTTGGTAGAGTTTTTATTTTATTCAAGCAATTTTTTGTGCTCCTATTTATTATATTGGTTATAATGGAATGGAAGTATATTGGAATTAGTGAGTGAATTGAATTTTCTTGAATATTATTTATTATTTGAAAGGAAATATGAATGACTAATAAGTTAAACTTTAACAATACAAAGTTGAAAAGAAGCCCCTTTTTATTCTCTTTTGAATAAAAGGTTAAATTAAT
>NC_092206.1:29482387-29487026 GCF_043381705.1 Parasteatoda tepidariorum | reverse complement strand
ACCCCCCTTCCCGACACACACCTCATTTCGACATCTTTTTCACGTGATTGCAATCACCACCAGCAACATCAATCCAGCTGACCCTTTCAGGTGATAAAGAACGACAAAACAAAATTTAAAGCGTTCCTTATGCTAACATAAAAAGAATAGTGATATGGTTCTAGGAGGGAAAAGCCATAAAATGCTGAAAATATGCATTTATAAGAGCAAATATACCTTTTTATGCATTTATGTTTTTTTTCTTGAACAAAAGTTACAAATGGCAAAAAGTGCTAAAATATGCAATTGCATATGCACGCATGCAATTGCATATTATCCGCTGTCTAGTTATTATTGTTATTTATAGAGTAACTTTTACATCAAGAAAAGTATTGATTTCTATAAATTTTGCACGCTGAAGCTTTTCCTCGGGATCACCTTCACATCTAATACAGAAAAATATACTATTTGTAAAATTTATTATACAACTCCACTGAAATCCAATTTTATTTTCTTGCGACATACAAGAAAATAGTTCTTAGTTTTAAAAATTTTATTGGTAAGAACATCATTGGATTACAAATCATTTGAAATAGGAAGGAATAATATAGTAAATTTAAAAAATAATTTTTGAAGCATATCAGTTTAAGCAAAAAACTTTAATAGAATATACTGAAAATATCAATGAACAAACTTATATAAGATCTCATTGACTGATTTCTAGCATCTAAAAAGAACAGAATAAGAACAAAAAAGATTAGTGGAAGAAAACTGTAACAAAGATTTATTAATATTTTTATGTAAAATGCATATACGTTATGCAGTATTAACATTAAAATTTTACGATATAACACAAAAGAAAGAATCTTAAACTGTTTAATAATAAAAATATAATTTGAAATTTTATCTACAAAGAATATATAATAGCACATCATCTCAGATTAAATGTTTAGAAAATATTTAAAAAGTTTTGTGTAGCAATTTTACATAGGCCACAGTAAAATGTTATTAACCCAGTAAAACATACTGCACATTTTTTTTTTTTTTGAATTTGCTTCCATGATAACCCCCCAAAAAATTTAGAACAAAAATCATAATTAAGATTATTAAAGTCCTAATAAGATTAATTAAGATAATTAAGTAAGTTAAGATAAAAAAGTTATAAATGATTATGAAAGTCCCTTTTAAGGCCAAAACATTTTCCTCTGAACACTTTAACTACCGCTCTTTATGCTTCCTCTTATGTTACGATTTTTAAAGTATGGATCTTCAGCATGCTTAATGAAAACTTGACAGGTTGTTTGCAATGCAGAAGAGGAGACAATGAATAAATTCTGTCAACCTATAAAAGATAAAAATACATCATTTAAAAGTATTTAAAAAAACACACATATAAAAGGTTTTTTTTACAATTTTTTCCTCATAATTGATTAAATTTTTTTAATATGCTGCTACATTACATTATTATCATTAGACTCATATTTTTCTCGTAATTTCTATAGAATTAGTGATTAAAGTTTGTGAAGACATCCGCTTCTTTAAAAGTAGCTCTAAACTGTTTACTAATACAATTTCAACTACTCCCCCATATAATTTACACAAAATTTTAATACAATTTCAAACATAAAAAATTCTTAATTTTTTAAGATGTTTTAGTAAAATTAATTGTTGAAAAGAAAGAGAGTTTCAAAGTGGTCTACACCACGTAAAATTAAAATGTCTAATTAATGTTCATTAAAAAAGAAATAAACAAATTTAAGTTATGCTCAAAATACAAAGCTACTACTCTTTTTTATTTTAAAATAATCTATTTTAATAGCTTAAAATAAGTGCCTATTTATGAGCACTCGAATCCTGCAGACTGTTACTTTCAATTTGTATATTTTTGAGATAAATGAAGTTATCAATCAAGCAATACAATTAATATAAACTTCTCATTATTATTAAAACAATATTTGTAAAATCCATGAATTAAAAGTTAAACTTTACTTTGACTGAACTTGAATTTGATGAGCACAATGAGATATAGGCTATATACATGGTAATTCGTGAGGATTGCTCTTAATATATCTTTTTAAATACCTTATCAAAAAAGTAAAAAAAAAAAAATACACATTTGGGTATAGCAAATTAGTATTTAATGAAGGGAAAAAAATGTTATCAAAATTTGGCAAATCACCGTATTGGAAAACAAAAGAAATATACAACAAGGCACCTTTGACTGAAAGGAGAATCAGACAGGATTGGAGAAAATGATTATTAAAAAACACCCTCTAATTTTAACATCCAATTAAACTTGCTTTCATGTTAATTATATCTATACTAGGAGGCTCCGCCCCCTGCTGGCTAACGCTCGCCAACCCCCGAGAATTGCTACGCAATCCTACGTGGTTCACGCCGTGAACCATGGCTCGCTGCGCTGGTTCGCCAATGAATACAATGTTCTAGCACAAAGACATGGTATATTATCATCAAAGATATAGTATTTTATCAAAGACATTGTATTGTACTTATGTAGAAGAATTCTATCAATGCTCTTATTGGCTTTTAAAAAAGTATATTAGCTATTTAGATTCTACATGGTGAAAAAATCAAAACATTAGCTAAATGAGAAACATATTAGCAAAATAAATTATCAAATATTGCAGTTACTCACCTAAATTCTACTAAATGTGTATAATAAATTAGTTAATGCTAGAAATTCTGAAAGTTTTAGAAAAAAATTTTATTATTTAAAAATATAAACTTTAAACCCTAACTTTTCCTTGTGCGATAATAACCCTCAAAAAGTCTTTCATTTTCAAGAACACAAAAGTTTGTTTTATCGACAAATGAAATATTTTTTGGTGATCAGCATTATTGAAATCAATTTCTATATTAATTAACATTTGTGTTAAAGTACATAACATTTTGGAACAAAATTTATTGTTTTACATACAATAAATTAAAATGCATGGCTGTTAGCATTACCCGAGAAATATCACGTGGAGGTCGCCATGCTGCAATTCTAATCGGGGAGAATTTTGATTTTGGCAGCTCCCCTTGCTTACTGCCAAAAGAAGTTTCAATTAAATTTTTTCCAAAAAACATTTTTTTCTGCAAAGCTCTAAGAAATTAACACTAAGCATTTAGAATTTCTTTGAAAACACAATTATAGATTTGGCATCTTGGAGCAATTATTGAAAGGCTGTCAAATGACTTAACTCTTGTTTCGTCAATACTAAACTGATTTTCTCAAAAGTCTGACCTTGTGACTTATTTATAGTCATGGAGAAGGCCAGAAGGTGTTAGAATTATTTTTCACTCCTTGTATGTTAAAAATTGTAAATTTTTTTTTCTTTGTTTAGATGATTTTAATTCCTGTACGTTTATAATTCTTCTATGTCAATTTAAAATTTATATTAATATCAGCCGTCGAAATTCCAGATTATTTTTGTACTTTGTCTGATAAAATTAAATAAAATTATTAAACTAAACTTGGCTATTTTTATTTTGTATATATATTTAAGAGGAATTATTGTGGAAGTAGTTTTTGATTATCTTCTGTTATCTTTGATTTTATAAAGAAAAGAAAAGTCACTACTATTGGAGTAATTAAATTTTAAAATTTTTGGTATTTTCTTTACAATCCGGATAGGTTAAAAAGAAGAAAAATTCGCTTTTTTTTTTTTTTTTTTTTTTTTTTTTTTTTTTTTTTTTTTTTTTTTTNAAAAATTTTTTTTTTTTTTTTTTTTTTTTTTTTGGTCACAAACAAACGCATTGTTTTATTGATTTCCAGAATATATTTATTATTCACAGGATCCTGAAAAGTGACACGCTTTGCTAAGAAATAATTCAGAATAAATTAAAAAAAGTTTGTTAGTTTCACGGCTGATAATTTCTCTATATTTTAATAACTTTTTAAATTGCTTTAGTGATGCTCTCTGAATAGTAAAAAACGTATAAAGAAAATAGGAAACATATAAAAAAAATATCCGTAAAATTGAATCGGGGAATGCACTGTTGCAATAAAAATTAATAAGCAGCTTTAGTTAAAAATATAAAGCAATATAGTATTATATTAATGTATTGTAACATTTCTAATCCTTCTTTAAAATAATAATTGCAAAAAATATAAAACTTCTCAAATTAATGCTAGTTCACTCCTTTGAAGACTTCGCCGTGCCAAACCTCCCATTTTCGCCTGTGACGTCACGGTGGCGCAAAGCTTGAACAAGAATGAATGACAAGAAATGAATTAGCTACGGTTTTCGTGAAATATTAATTGGCGATCGCTACGCTCGAATACGCCATCTGGGGAGAGACCGGTTTCATGCTTTTGGCCCTTTTCCCTTCCCTCTCCTCCTCTTTTCAGTTGTATAGGAATGTACTATGATATTTTCCTTTTTCTTAACATTTTTCCTTTTTATTTAATAAAAATATATTTTAAATTTCCAGGATGCTTTTCTTTAGAACTATGTTTAATGTAGTTTTCAGTTCCACATAGTTTTCCAACTTAAAGGATTTTAATCTATATGAAAATCAAGAGAGAAACTAGCATACTTCCTTCCTCTATGACTCTCCACAAGCTAATGGGGAAAGCATGTGAAGTGTTGCCATAGGTAGAGAGTTCTGCTCTATGATATACATGTATGTATATATATATATATATATATATATA
>NC_092206.1:29474522-29481926 GCF_043381705.1 Parasteatoda tepidariorum | reverse complement strand
ACCAGTGATTCCCAAAGTGGTCTATATCGACCTCCAGAGGTCGATGACGACTGACAAGGGGTCCATGTCAAGTGAAAAAAAATTTGAGGGTCCATGAAATGAAAATGCGGGTCAACGATAGTAGATCTTATATGAGCATGTCGTGATTTTTAATTTTGGCATTTCGTGAATGGAATAATCAACAGACTCTGATAGTGCCTATTTACTTACATTATACTTCCTTATAATATAAAAACATATATCTATCTACATTCTACATAATTTATAAAAGTAGCTGTGAAGTAAAAATTTTAGTAAAATTCAAGTTTTTAGGATTATTTTCTGATGTATGAAACGGAATTATTATAAACTAGCAGTTGCCTGCAGCTCAGCCCGCGTACGTAATTATTTTCTCTGCGTGTAAGGTTTTATATTTTGTAACAAAAAAGATTTTTTCCATGGTGAATTGTAGCCTAGCCTGTGTCAACTTTTTAGCTAGCTAGACCTCCAACTTTATCGAATCACAAGATCTCGGAGATTTGTTGCTTAGTTTTTACATGAAAATGTAATAAACTGACCGACACTACACTGCTACGGTTTTGTATACAAACTTATATCCGCAATTATAATATTAGTAGCGGAGTAGGGGTTTTATAGTGCACTATTTTATTCCATATATGTATTAATTAAGTGAAATTAGTATGTTTCATAAAATTGTGAAAGTTGTAGGCATTCGCTTTGTGGTCGCAATACAATTTGAACTTGTAAAAACTTGCACATATACTTATTCCGTATTATGGAATATCGCGAGAAAGTTTTTAATTGCTTTTCCATCTTCATACCTAGTGGAAAGGGGTTTCAGCACAGTTGCCAATTTCCTAACAAAAAAAAAAGCCAGACTGAACATTATTAATCGAGGAGATTTGAGATTAAACCTAACTATATTGATGCCAAATATTGATATTTTATTATGAAAGCATCAGGCTCATCCCTCCCACTAAAAGCATTTATTTATTGCTTAGTTATTTTATATAACAGATACTAAATTTTAATTAAGCTCGTTTTAATTTGAATTTAATTAATAAATGTATAAAATTAACATGTGTTTTTTTCTTAAGTTTTACACACTACACTTCACTGCAGTTAGAAATTTAAATCTTTCGCGGTGAGTAGCACTATACCGGCTGTCAAGAATACATTTTAAGTTGATGAATTCGCAAAAAATTAATATCAGGTAAGCAGGGGGTCTACCCGAAACAGAAAAACTTTGAGAGGGGTCTACGAGAGAATAAAAGTTCGGGAACCACAGCTGTATACAATAACAGGGAACTACTCCACTAAATTTATGTACAATGTTATGTACTTTATAATTACCTATTTGAAATAATTGTGTTTTTTTTTTCCTCCAGCTTTCAAATCCAGTAACGTTAGGCCTCCACCAGGTAGTGCAAGCAATTATGCAAAGTGACTATGCCAATGCATTGGGAATTCATGGACAACTTGTTGCTAATGCTAATTTCAGTGAAATAAGTGGGTTTATGCCCAGTCTGAAAGTCCTTTTGCAGACATCCTCACAACTGAATGTATTCTTGCAATAGAACTATGAATAGGGTTTTTTTTATATTTAAAATATATCTCTCAAGTCATGAAAATTGTATAATTATTATGCTATATATAAAGAATTATGTTTGGAAGAAAAAGGTTTTTCAATTATGTGTTGTGTTATTTCCTTTTTTTTAATTTTGTAACTTATTGTAATACTTCTGATGAAATTGTCATTATACATTATAGAAAATGTAACACTCTAAAACGTAAAAAAAATAATGAAAGCTAGTTAACGATGTAAGATTTGAAAATCTGGCAATTATTTACAAAGGATGGGTACACTCTCAAAATAATATGGTTTATATATATATATATATATATATATTACTTACATAGATTGATAAAAGTAACTTTTTCTTAATGTATGATAAAAACATGACATTAAACATAAAATAATTACATTTTACAATGATCCTGACGTAAGGAAGCATTCACGCCAGGGATGCAAGCCCCTAAAAAGATGATAGGTACATACCTTCTAATTTTGAAAAATTCCCTGATTACTGCACTGGATTCACCGTTAGAAATATTTTGTAAAACCTTATTCGCGATCTCAAAGCTCAAATGCGCCGTCTGGGGAGAGGATCGGCTCCATGTCTTAATTCCCTCTCCTCCTCTTCTCAGTTGTACGGGAATATACTATTTTTCCCTTCCTTAATATTTTTTCGCAATTTACTGTCCGAAATATTATGGTATTTTGACAGTTAATTATACGATAATCATTATCTATCTATCGTATTCATTATAAAATCAAGACAGAAACTAGCGCACTTCCTTTTCCTATGACTATCCGCACGCTAAATGAAAACATGTGAAGTGTTGTTATTGGTAAAGAGTTCTGCACTGCGTTACCTGTAGCCCATTTTGATTGCCAATTTCCAGAAGATAAAATTAACCTTGTAAAAAGGAATTACGAAAAAAATACTGAAAAAAAAAAGAGTCCACTTAAGATTGCTGGCAAAATTGACACACAAAATGGTATTGATGTGTTGTGTGTTGTCATATTTAAGCCCATGCCATTCAGGCTATTGAACCCAAATTTAATCTCATTAAACATTAATCCAAATGCAACTAGATGCTTTTTTAAAAAAAATAATTTATATACGTACAAGGATTAATTTAAAGAGTGCAGATAGAAATTTTTTTAATTTAATACATATTTCTTGATTTTGTATCTCCCAATATGTTATCATATATTATGTATCAATCAGCAATACTCTCTCAGGATATTAATCTTATGAAAAGTTTAAAATATTTATAAAAATGATTAAAATTTCATTTTAATGTTTTTTAAAAGAAATCACTTGGTCCAAAAAAATTTTTTTTTCTTCCTCTTATCACAATATAAGTGTAATTATTGGCATCAGGAAATCTTTATAACTTACATAAGAACATGAAATTAAAGTATTAAAAAGTATGAAATGGGAAGAGTTCATTTGCGCTAACCTTATATTAACCCTTGTGCATTGAACTTAAAATAGTGTTTAATTAAATAAAAACTGCTCAACTTTAATTACAAATTGCTTAATTATAATGCAAGTTTAATTTGGAATCTCGATGCTTTTTTCCTGTGATTCTTCTGATGTTGCCCTTTCCGTAGAACAGTTTTTAACAATTGTTTTCAATAGTTAATAAAATTCTAAAATAATCGGCAAACAAGAGAATTCGTTTTATAAATGAAGGAGTTTTATGAAACTTTTCAAAACCCAAGCCTCTCTTTGTTTTGCTTCTCACTCGCACTTTTTATTATCTTTTTCTTCCGCTCTATGAAAGTCGTTTACACTGTCAATGTTATCAGTCCTATGTAAACTGATATCAAGGGATCTAATTCTTTTATCACAATTGAAGAAATAACACATCAAATAACATAAAAGCCATAAATTCTATCTTTTTTGAAAGGAGATTTGTTAATATTGCAGTTACGAGAAATAAGGATTTTTTGTATGAAAACTTATATTTCTTTGAAAACTCCACCATATTTTTCGAATTTAATGAAAATGTAACGAAAATTACCTTATATATATAAAAAATTCACCCAAAAAGTTTTGAAAATAAATTGAAACTAATGTTTTGGATCAACCAATCCACTGGATCAACCAATCCAATGTGTTTTTCTAATAATGTAAATCTTCAGTTGAAGATATAATACACTTGGCAAAATAAAATAATTTCCACTAAAAAATATTCAAATAGTATCCCAACCAAAAAAGATTTCGAAATCTAAACTACCATCAAAAATAATTCCCGGTAATCCTAAATCTAAACTACTAATTGTATTACTCTCTTATTTCTTATTTCATGTGATTGTAAAAGTTGTGCTTTGTTGATAGATGATTTTTTACATATCCAATTTTAAACTCTGCAATTTTAAATGATAGACAACCAAATTTGAACGAAATCACTTAAAGAGTTATTGACTAATAAGTTATAAATAAAGACGTATTTTTAAACTCTCATTTCTCAGTTCGATCTTTTTCGTTCGTATAACTAGTCATTTAAAATTATATCGTTCAAAATGGTGTAAAAATCTACATAACTTACAATCCAAAAATTTTTGATTATTGTTAAATAAAATAGTAAATAATTGTTGAAATAATTTCATTTACATTGATTTATCTTTGAATATACGAAGTTCATAATTGTTTTCAAATAATTTTCGATTTGCTAGGATACTTACTCTGATAGGGAGACATACGCGAAATGTGACATTAATAAGATAAATGGGCCCAAACTTTTTGAACATTCAAGATTATTTTGACGATTGAAAATCCAAATATTTAAAAAAAAATTTCTTTAGAGAAAGCAAGTTATTATGTTTGATTTCAGAACTAAATTAATAGTTAGCACTAATTAATTAAAGTAATTGAGGTCTACCCTTTAAACAATTTAGATTTGCACTCAGTTCCCTATTAGAATACAAATTGTACAGTAAGCAGCAGTGTAAGCAGTTACTCGGTTTCGTTTTCAGTAGCTTTTTTTATAATTGTTTCTTATTATTTTATTCATTTATATTCGAAAAATTATGAATTGCAATGTTCATTCATTTTTAATATTCTTATTCCCTTTTAATTAGGTCATTTTAAAAGACGAAACACAAAATTTGAACGAAATAGGTCAAATTAGAGATCTTAAAAAATAGTATTTCAAAAATAAAGTTTTTTTTTTTTAAATTTTAATTTTTATGTTTTTAATTTTGAATTTGCTGGCCCTATATATTGAATTTCTATTCCTTACGATTCAAAATTTTCCGACCCTTATTAAATAAAATGACAAAAAACAAAGCTGAAAAAAATATACATATAAGAATAGCAAACTATTGTTAAAGAACTCTTTTCCCTATCCCTATCTGGAATTTCGGTTTGTTGACTATTTTCATTCTTAACAAAACTTTTGATGATGAAATATCATTCAGAAGGATTATACCTTTAAAAAAAAAAGGTGGAAAATTTAGGCGTCACTTTATTTGATTAAAAGAAATAGTGCCTCATAATGTTAAAAATTCTAAAGATTTTTTTCAGTATGCTAAGTAGTAAAATTACGCGATTTGCAGTTTTGAATACACATTTTAAAACCACACTTTTGTCTGTTTTTTCATTTTAAAATTTCCCCAAGAAACTGCGGAATAGAGTAAATATCCACCGTCACTGTCTTTGGGGAAATCAAATAAATAGGATTAAAATCATAATTAGAAATTTCTTTACCCATCTCTACCTCTTTGGCAATAGAGTTCGTTCGGGCGTATGGAAATCAAAAATGTCAGCAAACTTTGACGAATCGTTAAGAAGGAAAGCGAGATTAGAGACATCAAAATGTGTTTGATTGCCGGGGAAAACTGATAAGCTGATAGTTGAAAAGAGATTATTAGAAATAATTTAAAATTGCAAATGGCAATCAAAATGTTTTTTTTTTTTTTTTTATTACCGCTTTTTTCAATAGCGATATCCATTTTTTGCATAAATATCAATTCGAAACTCCCATTATACATATTTTTGTTCATTTTTACAAGGATTAAAAAAATAAGTATTAAGGGTGGTGATAACACAACACCATTTTAATATTAAAATGAACTTCCTGAAATTGATATAACAATTTATTGCTGTGGATTCTACATTCTCGTTTCAATTACCAATTTTAAGATATAAATATGATTAAGTTGATATTAAATTATAATAAATATAAATACGCAGTTTTACTTAATTTGAAAGCAGTTTCATTAAATTTTATAATTAGAACTGTAATAAAGTTTTACTTACCTACTACGGGTTTACTTACCTTAATAGTCACAAAAATATCAATTTTATAAAAAAAATTATTACTAAACTACATGAAACAATATCTTTCGTTAATTTTGATTATTTATTTCTGTTGATGTATCTGCCACTGAACATTCATAAAAGAAACTTACATAAGCATTGCTTAGTAAATAAAAAATACATTAAGTTTTCTCTTTCTTTTTAATCAGAATAAAATGTTCTTGGAGCTCTCATTATACCTATTCTGGCATTTCACCACTACCTCCCCAATGGGCTAGTTTTCCAACAATTGGCCATCTTTTCGATGAACTGAAGTATTCTTGCAGTTCAGGTAAATTTCCGATTCTTTCGTGGTAAGCTTTGAGGTTCGGAAAGTCATCCAAAACTGTCTTTGAAAACAAGACACAAAAATCAAAAGCTTCATAAGCCAGAAAGTCTACGTAAGTGATATTATCGCTGACGAGGAATTTTCTACGCCCAAGAAATTCAGCATAAAGTTTCAACATACCAGGAATGGCGTTGAAAGCTTCCTTTTGTGCTTCATCAGAATCTGTGTAAGCAACCTTCTGGAAAAAGAACATGCGAAGATCCGAGATTTGTTGTTCAACTAACGAGGCTCTTAGTTTTTCTTCTTCAGTTTCTCCTTCCAAATCATATACTTTAGCCAAGTACCTCAGAATTGCGAAACTTTGTGTCAACTTGACTTTATCATCGATATAATAAGGCAAATTTGGGAAATCCAAGCCTAAGGTGAACTTTTCTTTTTGCCATGTATCAGGATCTTGATACCTCTTGTCTTCGAATTTTACATTTTTGTAATGAAGTAGATACCGAATTGGTTCTCCGAGACCTCGTAAATCCCAATAAGCTAACGTGATTTGACTCATTTTTAAAAGAAAATGTTTAGAAATTTCGTTTGCGCGACTGTTGTCAAGGATAAGCGCGGATGAGTTTATGATGTCAAAATGATTTTGTTACTCGATAAAAGAGTATTATCCCTAATATTTAACTTCCTTCCCACTACGTCTTTATTTGTTTCTGAGCGACCTCGAAACAATTCTATTCAAAAGATTAGATGATTGTTAGTGTTTCATTTCGTTAGGATAAGCTTTTATAATAAAAGACTTTAGATAATTTTTTTTTGTTATTGAAGAGATTTTATGAAACGTAAAAAGTTATGTATTATTAGTTCAGATGATTTTCAAAAATGAAATCAAAGGAATAACTCCTCAAAAGCCTCTTCTGAAAATAAATTGATTTTAGGAAATTTTTTTAATTTAAAAAAAAACTTGCGTTAAGTCAGGCCGTAAAAATTTAACTCTTTAGTTACATTTCAGCGTTCAGTAGACCGACCAACGCTCTATTTTTACTACAAGTGTAACAATCATTAATTTTCGGGGTAAAAATCGCATCTTAATTTTTTTATTCCATCGTAGTCTCTTTGCATTTTTCTAGACTCCTTCGCATTAAGTTTTTATGCAGCAAAGCAAAATGCAACGTAAATTAATGGAATCCACTAATTTCAACCATCAATTAATGGAGCCCACTGTTAGATGTCTAAAAGGGT
>NC_092206.1:29445051-29471260 GCF_043381705.1 Parasteatoda tepidariorum | reverse complement strand
GATTTATAATAACCTGAAGTGTAAAATGACACACCTTAGGTTGTTGAATAAATACTTCCACAAGTGTAAAAAAATATACTTCAGGCTGATAAGTAATAACCTAAGGTTGAAAATGAAACACTTTAAAGTAGTAAATATCTACCTCTCCCAAGATGTAAAATTAAACACCTCAAGTTGAAACATATATACCTCTGGAGGTATATATTAAGGTATATTTGAGGTTGGTTTTGAGGTATTCATTTGCACCCTTTTCAACCTCAACGACGTCTTTAAATAACAACCTCCTTTATACCTTTAAAATATACCTTGTTTATACCTCATTTATACCTCGATTTTTTCATAAGGGTAAGCTCTTACCGGTTACAAGTTACAGTTTTTCAGTCAAAAATTTCTTTTTAAAAAAGATTTTATTCTTATAATACTAAAAGAAAACACAAAATATTTTTAATTCAAAATAGAAAAAACTTCTTTGAAAAAAAAATGCGCTAAAAAGCAGCAGAAGTTTCAGAAGAAAGTTAGTTCTTATAAATATTTTTCATTATAATTTAGAGAAGTTAGCAGTATGAAATTCTTGCAGCATCATTTTAGTGTTGTTCTGTAAGAATTATAATAATGCTTGTAAATGGTGCTTCTCTAAAATAAATAATGCTTTTCCTTCACTACAGTAGTAACTAAATAAAGTATTCGTGTCACAAAACGTCAATTTCAACCTAATGTTCCAAGCTCATTTAAGCATCTAATCCAATAAGTGCAATTAAAAAAAAAAAAACTTTTTACTCGTGGAGATGTCCTGTTCACACCTCAGTTAGTTCATTGGTCTTATGATTACTCCGTATCTAATTTTGTATCTTGTCCCGAAACAAAAAATTTCATAAAAATTATTTAGTCTTTACAATTTTGTTGTATCTCCATCACCGAGCCCCTATTTGAGTAGGTTACAACCTTTAGCATTTTAACCCGGTAATTTTGGACCCAGCCACGAGACAAAGGTACTATTGAGTTAAGTATATACAGTTAAAATTGCTTCAGTGATTAATTTTTCTTATTGATTTCTCACTAAACGATAAATTACTAAAAAGTAAATAAGCAACTGTATCGAAAGAGCGAATACATACAATTGATATTTGACAGCGCACAAAATTGAAAAAAAAAATGAAACATCTTAATGACTTTTAATCTAATCGTTTTATCACACGCTAAGAATGGTTTGAATGGATATTCTAAATTTTTTTTTCCTTCTTGTATAGACATTTTAAACCACTAAATCATTCATAATTAAGTACTTTTCCTGAATGAACATTCTTTTTTCCGTTGAGTTTGGATTCTTGACCCTCTAAATACAGGATGATCCGTTATCTGAAAAGTATGATTCCAAAAGTTTAGTTCAGTAAAACGTCAAAAGCTTTTAATGCTACTTTTAATTTTTGAGTATTTTGCGATAAATATGGAACTATTTAAGAGAATTTAAAAATTTTTGAGTTCAAAACTAAAAAGTAATGCCATAATCCAATACAAAAATATAATTTTTTATATTTATTTATTTATTATTTTTTATTGTTAAATTGTTAAGTGATGTTATTTGTTATGATTCATTGTTAAAGATCAAAAACCTTCTGAATTGTTAAGCACATGAATATTTACATAATTTTAAGCTGAATGGACAAATTTAATTGTAATTGTTTAACAGTTATTGAGAAATGAAAATTTAAAAATACAACTATTTTGCAGTTCACTCGCAAACTACTTGGCCGATATCACTTAAATTTTATATTTTGAAAGAAATATAAAATTATCGAGAAGTTGTCGATAGTTCTTAAAAAACAATAAAAAAATTTCTGAATTGTATTTTGATTTAAAAAAAATACGGGTTTTTTAATTGTGTGCAGAATTATTTTTTTTTACTAGTTTAAATAGTTCCAGAGATATGGCGAAATATGCAAAAAGTGATTGATCGTTCTCCTGCCTAAGCTATTGAAATCATATTTTCTAGATTATGGTTACATCTGGTTAATATTTTTTTTAAATTTATCCAGATTATGGCTAATATTTTGAGGGTTGAAATTGCAAATACATTAAAAATAGAAAGTGCGTCTTTTGCATTTCTACGTTTTTCTGATACATTTGTTTTGAGAAAGTGCGTTTTTCGAAATTTAAAATATTTTTTTTTTATGAATTAATGAGTTAATTTAAGGTTATAGATTGTATCAATAACTTTATATTTCAGATGAAAAAATTTTAAGGTGTTTAATTTTTTATTTTGTGCAGTGTCATGTTTTAAATGTTTTCATGTTTTCTGCACATGTCATGTTTTCTCCACAAAAGTTTTTTTTCTTCTGCTTTTTTGCTTTTTTCTTAAATATTTATCGATAATTTCAAATTAAAATTTTCTACTATAACTTTCAGTAATATAAGCTTCTCTGCATCATTCAAAATATATTTTTTAATCACTGAACATGTAGAGCATCCAAAACTTTCTTGATGGTATGACGTTTTTTTAAAACTGTTATCATTCGAATTATTTTTCGAATATTAATTCGTCAATTTTTCACACATTTCCCTTCAAAAACAATAAATATAAAATAAAAATATACATATATAGACAGGTAAAATTTTCCCGATGGCCCATTAAAAGGGTAACGTGCTTTATTTACCAACAGAAGTTTAAATTAGAAAATTAAAATCTAATGCAGCGATGTGATGGAATGATTTTTTAATTTTTTTTCAGGATATTGTGTAAAATTAAGCATTATTTTTGAAAATTTTCGAATAAAAAGAAAAAAAGTACATTTTATAATGATTAGAAATGATCAAGGAAGTAACGAAACAGCAGTAATTAACTATTTTATCTTAAAATTATTTGTTGACAGAATAAGAAAGATTTGACTTATTCACCAAGTTCATTTCAAAATAAAAATCATAACGAGTGTATATTGAACCAATATAAATTTGATACATTGAAATTAAAGGGGAAGCAAAAGTCAATCTATCACATAGTATGTAAACATATTTTTGCTACCACATTTTTAATTTCCCCCGATTGTCGACTTCCTGTTATTGCAATGGAGTCTAAGCTATAAAAAATTTGAATGCCAATTTTAAGATATAAATGTAATTGAGTTGATATTAAATGGATAATAAATATAAATGTGGAGTTATACCTAATTTAAAAGTTGTCTCATTAAATTGCGTAATTGGAACTATAATAAAGTTTTACTTACCTACTACAGGTTTACTTACCTAAATAGTCACAAAAAGATCAACTTTACATAAATTTTTTATTACTAAACTACATGATATCTTTCGTTAATTTTGATTATTGATATCTATTGATATAACTGCCACTGAACATTCATAAAAGAAACTTACATAAACGATGATTAGTAAATAAAAAAGACATTTAATTGCTTTTTTTCTTTTCAAATCAGAATAAAATATTATCGGAGCTCTCATTATACCTATTCTGGCATTTCTCCACTGCCTCCCCAATGGGCTAGTGGTCCAACAATTGGCCATCTTTTCGATGAACTGAAGTATTCTTGCAGTTCAGGTAAATTTCTGACTCTTTCATGGTAAGCTTTGAGGTTTGGAAAATCATCCAAAACTGTCTTTGAAAACAAGACACAAAAATCAAAAGTTTCATATGCCAGAAAGTCTACATAAGTGATATTATCGCTGACGAAGAATTTTCTATGCCCAAGAAATTCAGCATAAAGTTTCAACATACCAGGAATGGCGTTTAAAGCTTCTTTTCGTGTTTCATCAGAATCTGTGTAAGCAACGTTCCGGATAAACAACATGCGAAGATCCGATATCTGTTGTTCAACTAACGAGGCTCTTACTTTTTCTTCTTCGGTTTCTCCTTCCAAATCATATACTTTTGCCAAGTACCTCAGAATTGTGGTACTTTGTGTCAACTTGACTTTATCATCAATATAATAGGGCAAATTTGGGAAATCCAAGCCTAAGGTGAACTTTTCTTTTTGCCATGTATCAGGATCTTGATACCTCTTGTCTTCGAAATTTACATTTTTGTAATGAAGTAGATACCGAATTGGTTCTCCAAGACCTCGTAAATCCCAATAAGCTAACGTGATTTGACTCATTTTTAAAAGAAAACGTTTAGAAAATTCGCTTTGCCTCGACCACTGTCAGAGATAAGCACGGATGAGTTTATAATATCAAAATGATTTTGCTACTTGATAAACGAGTTATTATCCCTAATGTTTAACTTCCTTTAGTGCACTCCCACTACGTCTTTATTTCCTTCTGAACGACCTCGAAAAGCTATTTCAAAAGATTAGATAATTGTTAGTGTTTCATTTCGCTAGGACAAGCTTTTACAATAAAGGACACTGGATAATTTTTTTTTGTTGAAGAGATTTTATAAAACGTCAAAAGTTATGTAATTTTCACGAATGAAAGCAAAAATATAACTCCCCAAAAGCCTCTTTTGAAAATAAAATATTTTTAAGGACATTTTTTTAATTTCGAAAAAAACTTGCGTTAAGTCAGGTCGTAAAAATTTAACTCATTAGTTGCATTTCAGCTTTCAGTGGATCGACGAACACTCTGTTTTTACTACAATCATTCATTTTTGGGCTTATAATCACATCTTAATTTTTTTAAATTCTTTTATTCCAGCGTAGTGTCTTTGCATTTTTCTCGACTCCTTCGCATTAAGTTTTTACGCAGCAAAGCAAAATGTAACGTAAATTAATGGAATTCACTAATTTTAGCCACTAATTAATGGAACCCACTGTTAGATGTCTAAAAGGGTTCAACGTCATCGACATACACACATTTAGTTCTATAGAATTTTTTTTTTCTATTTTAAATTTATGGTCATAACATATACAGTAATAAATAAACATGCGGAATTTCTTTTTATGCGAGTATAAGAAAGAAAAAAGCTTTTTTTTAAAAAGACTTCCTTTTTACAGAAGAAATAATTTTAAGCGCACATTGTTGCGTACAATAGCAATTAGTTTTTATAAAAAAACTTATTTTAACATTAATTATATGTCTCTATGCTTTTTCGCAACTGAATTGGTTCATAATAACAGTAATATGCCATTTACCTTTCCAATGCTCATGAAAGCTTGTTTTTTACTACCATAACTGTTGTTCTGTAAGAATTGTAATAATGCATATAAATTGTGCTTCTCTATATTGAATAAATAATGCTTTTCCTTCACTACTAACTAAATAATGCATTCGTGTCACAAAGCTTCAATTTCAACCTAATGTTCCAAGGCGAAAAATGAATGCGTTAGCAAGATCATCTAATCATCTAATGCAATAAGTGCCATGAAGAAAGAAAAAAAAAAATCACTTTTTACTCGTAGAGATGTCCTGTTCACCCCTTGCTCAGTTAATTCATTGCTCTTATGATTACTTCGTATCTAATTTTGTATCTTGTCCCAAAACAGAAAACTCCATAAAAAATTAGTTTTTACAATTTTGTTGTATCTCCATCATCGAGCTCCTATTTCAGTAGGTAACAATCTTTAGTTATTTAACCTAGTAATTTTGAACCCAACTTACAAGACAAAGGTACTATTGAGTTAACTATAGAGTTAAAATTGCTTCAGTGATTAATTTTTCTTATTGATTTCTCACTAAAAAATAAATAACTAAGAAATAAATAAGTGTGTAAGTATGAATAATAAAAATAAATGTATCGAAAGAGCGAAGACATACAATTGATATTTGACAGAGCACGAAATAAAAAAAAAAGGAAACATCTTAATGACTTTTAATCTAATCGTTTTTTCACGCGCTAAGAATGGTTTGAATGGATAGTCTAAATTTTTTTTTTTTTTCTTGTATGGATAATATTTTAAACCACTAAATCATTCACAACTACTTACTTTTCCTGAATGAACATTCTTTTTTCCATTGAGTTTAGATTCTTGACCCTCTAAATACAGGATGATGAAATTTTTGAGTGCAAAAGTAAAACGTAATACCATAATCCAATATGAAAATATCATTTTTTATATTTATTTATTTATTACTTTTTATTGTTAAGTTGGTATGTGATGTTATTTGATATAATTTATTGCTAAAGATCAAAAATTTTCTGAATTGTAAAGCACTGGAATATTTACATAATTTTAAGCTGAATGGACAAATTTAAATGTTATTGCTTAAGCAGTTACTGAGAAATGAGCATTTAAAAATACAACTATTTCGCAGTTCACTCACAAACTACTTGACCGATATTGCTTTAAATTTATATTTTGAAAGAAATATAAAATTATCAAGAAATTGTCGATTGTTATTAAAAAATAATAAATGCTTTTTTTTTAAAATTATATTTTGATTTAAAAAAAAACGAGTTTTATAATTGTGTGTAGAAATATTTTTTTGATTAGTTTAAATAGTTCCAGAGATATGGCGAAATATACAAAAAGTGATTGATCGTTCTCCTGCCTTAAACTAATGGAATCATATTTTCTAGATTATGGCTACATCTGGTTAATATTTTTTTAAAATTTATTTAGATTATGGCTAGTATTTTGAGGGTTAAAACTACAAATAGATTGAAAATAGAAATACGTCTTTTGCATTTCTACATTTTTTGATATATTTATTTTGATAAAGTACGTTTTTTGCGTCTTATTTCGAAACTTAAAATATTTTTTGTATGAATTAATGAGTATATTTAAGGTTATAGATTGTATCAACAACCTTGTATTTTAGATGAAAATTTTTTAATGTGTTTAACTTTTTATTTTGTGCGGTGTCATTTTCAGCACAAAAGTTTTTGTTTTTCCTTGTTGCTTTTTCCTTAAATATTTATCGATAATTTCGAATTCAAATTTTCTACTATAACTTTCAGTAATATAAGCTTCTCTGCATCATTCAAAATATTCTTTTTAATCACTGAATAAGTAGAACAAGCATCCAAAATTTTCTCGATGGTATGGCGTTTTTTTAAACTGTTAGCTTTCGAATTATTTTTCGAATATTAATTCGTCAATTTTTCACATTTCCCTTCAAAAACAATAAACATAAAGTACAAATATATACATCTTATGAAAATATATTCATATTATCAAAATATTTCAATATTTAATACCGATCTTAATGGGAAAATGGTAGGAAAAGAGGACCATGAAAATTCAGAGATAAATTATTTCACAATATTAATGGTTCGCATTATAGCTAATATAAAATAGATAGGTAAAATTTTCCCAATGGCCCATTAAAAGGGTAACGTGCCTTATTTATCAGCAAAAGTTTAAAATTGAAAATTAAAATCCGATGCAGGAATGATCCGATGATAGAATTATTTTTTAATTTTCTCTCAGGATAATGTGTAGCGTTACATATTATTTTTAAAAATTTTCGAATAAAAAGTAAAAAAGGATATATTTTAGAATGATCAGAAAAGATCAGTAAAGAAAAAAAACAGCAGTAATTAACTATTTTCTCATCAATTTATTTGTTGACAGAATAAGAAAGATTTGACTTATTCACTTAGCTCATTTCAAAATAAAATTCATGTCGAGTATATATTGAACTAATATAAATTTGATACATTGAAATTAAAAGGTAAGCTGAAACTATTCTATCGCATAGTATATTTTCATACTTTTGCTACCACGTTTAAAATTTTCCCTCATTCTCGATTTCTTGTCATAGTAAAATATTCTAAGAAAAGCAAAATTTGAATGTCAATTTTAAGATATAAATATGAATGAATTAATTTTATATGCATTATAAATATGAATACAGAGTTTTACTTAATTTAAAATTGGTTTCATTCAATTTTATAATTGGTACGATAATATAGTTTTACTTACTTCTATAGGTTTACTTACCTAAATAGTCACAAAAAGATCAATTTAGAGTACGAACCGCACATAAATTTTTTATTACTAAGCTACATGAAGCAATATCTTTCGTTTATTTTGATTATTTATTTGCATTGATGTTACTGCCACTGAACATTCATAAAAGTAACTTACATAAGCGTTGCTTAGTAATTAAAGGAGACATTTAATTGTTTTTTTCTTTTTTTAAATCAGAATAAAATTTCATTAGAGTTCTTATTATACCTATTCCGGCATTTCACCACTACCTCCCCAATGAGCTAGTGGTCCAACAATTGGCCATCTTTTCGATGAACTGAAGTATTCTTGCAGTTCAGGTAAATTTCTGACTCTTTCCTGGTAAGCTTTGAGGTTTGGAAAGTCATCCAAAACTGTCTTTGAAAATAAGACACAAAAATCAAAAGTTTCATAAGCCAGAAAGTCTACGTAAGTGATATTATCGCTGACGAAGAATTTTCTATTCCCAAGAAATTCCGCATAAAGTTTCAACATACCAGGAATGGTGTTTAAAACTTCTTTTCGTGTTTCATCAGAATCTGTGTAACAAACGTTCCGGGCAAACAACATGCGAAGATCCGATATCTGTTGTTCAACTAACGAGGCTCTTAGTTTTTCTTCTTCGGTTTCTCCTTCCAAATCATATACTTTAGCCAAGTACCTCAGAATCGTGGTACTTTGTGTCAACTTGACTTTATCATCGATATAATAAGGCAAATTTGGGAAATCCAAGCCTAAGTTAAACTTTTCTTTTTGCCAGGTATCAGGATCTTGATACCTCTTGTCTTCGAATTTTACGTTTTTGTAATGAAGTAGATACCGAATTGGTTCTCCGAGACCTCTTATATCCCAATAAGCTAACGTGATTTGACTCATTTTTGAAAGAAAACGTTTAGAAATTTCGCTTTGCGCGACCACTGTCAAAGCAGATGATTTTATGATATCAAAATGATTTTGCTACTTGATAAACGAGTTATTATCCCTAATGTTTACGGAGTGTCTATTGCACCGATTATCGGCGCAGTAAAATTCATTTTGCTATCTTACCGATCAAATTTTTAACCAATCATAGAGCGTATCTGTCCACGTGACTCTCCGATTTTTTTTTCAAAAATAATTTAGCTCTGTTTATCGTAGTCAAGGCAGCTACAATTTTTGTAGCATCTTGATTTTCTTCATATGAAGAATAACAAATAGCCATTCATGAATTTGAAAAAGAAAAAAGGACGATCTTCTGGAAGAGAGAAGCGAAAACTTTACAAAATGCTTCAAAGAAATTTAAAAAATTTGATAAGGCTCCGCTGGAATTGAAATACACATGGTGGAAGAATTCATTAAANGTTGTCAAGGATAAGCGCGGATGAGTTTATGATGTCAAAATGATTTTGTTACTCGATAAAAGAGTATTATCCCTAATATTTAACTTCCTTCCCACTACGTCTTTATTTGTTTCTGAGCGACCTCGAAACAATTCTATTCAAAAGATTAGATGATTGTTAGTGTTTCATTTCGTTAGGATAAGCTTTTATAATAAAAGACTTTAGATAATTTTTTTTTGTTATTGAAGAGATTTTATGAAACGTAAAAAGTTATGTATTATTAGTTCAGATGATTTTCAAAAATGAAATCAAAGGAATAACTCCTCAAAAGCCTCTTCTGAAAATAAATTGATTTTAGGAAATTTTTTTAATTTAAAAAAAAACTTGCGTTAAGTCAGGCCGTAAAAATTTAACTCTTTAGTTACATTTCAGCGTTCAGTAGACCGACCAACGCTCTATTTTTACTACAAGTGTAACAATCATTAATTTTCGGGCTAAAAATCGCATCTTAATTTTTTTATTCCATCGTAGTCTCTTTGCATTTTTCTAGACTCCTTCGCATTAAGTTTTTATGCAGCAAAGCAAAATGCAACGTAAATTAATGGAATCCACTAATTTCAACCATCAATTAATGGAGCCCACTGTTAGATGTCTAAAAGGGTGTTACGTCATCGACATACACACATTTAGTTCTATAAATTTTTTTTTTCTATTTTAAATTTCTGGTCATAACATATAGAGTAATAAGTAAATATGCTGAATTTCAGTTATACGGGTATAAGAAAACAGAAGCTATTTTTTAGAAATGTTTCTTTTTACAGAAACAGTACAGAAACAATAATTTTAAGCGCACATTGTCGCGTACAAAAGTTATTAGTTTTTTTAAACTTACTTTAACATTAATTATATGTCTCTTTATTTCTACGCACCTGAATTGGTTCATTATAACAGTAATATGTTATTTACCTTTCCAATGCACATAAGAGCTTGTCTTTTACTACCATAACACGAAAGTTATCGATGTTCAGTGGTTAAATGCAATTTGTCTGTTTGTTCTTATAATAATGATATTCTTTTTTTTTTATAATAAAACACTATTATTTAGTTTAGAATTATTATTTGGATCAATTCATAAGGATGTAATTAGATCTCTTAATATAAATGAGATATTAGGAGTTATTTTTAAATAACGAATCTCTAAGCAAGCACAGATGTAAGAGCAATTAATGATTAATCTTAGTCTATAGATAATCACTGTCCTTGATTATCGGATACCTTTTAAATTTCGAATCATAAATTTCTCTATTACATAAAATTTAAATAAAACTAAATTTTAATGCCACTAGACAGTTTAATTCTTTACAGCAACAGGTTAACAGCTTTACGGTAAAAAAAATTTCAAAATTTTTTTTTAGAGAAGTTAGCTGCATAAAATTCTTATAGTATCAATTTAGTGTTGTTCTATAAGAGTTATAACAATCTTTATAAAAAAATAGATGGTGCTTTTCTTTATTAAATAAATAATGCTTTTCTTTCATTACTGTAGTAACTAAATAATAAATGTGTGCTTACTGTAGTAAATAAATAATAAAAAGTGAATGTGTCATAAATGTGCATAGTAACTAAATAATAATTCGTGGTTCAAAACGTCAATTTCAACCTATTATCAATAGACAAAAAAATGAATTATATAGTAAGCTCTTCCATGCATAAAATTAAAAGGGTACAGTAACAAGTTAAAGCTTTTCAGTCAAAAATTTCTTTTAAAAAAATATTTTATTCTTATAAATATTTTTGATTATAATTCAGAGAAGTTAGCAGTATGAAGTCAATTTCAACCTAATGTTCCAAGCTCATCTAATCCAATAAGTGCCAGGGAAATGTTTTTTTTCTTTTACTCATCGAGATGTCCTGTTCACCCATTGCTCAGTTAATTCATTGGTCTTATGATTACTTCGTATCTAATTTTGTATCTTGTCCCGAAACAAAAAATCTCATAAAAATTATTTAGTTTTTACAATTTTGCTGCATCTTCATCACCGAGCCCCTATTTGAGTAGGTTACAACCTTTAACATTTTAACCTGGTAATTTTGGACTCAACTCACAAGACAAAGGTACTATTGAGTTAAGTATAGAGTAAAAAATTGCTTCAGTGATTAATTTTTCTTATTGATTTCCCACTAAGCGATAAATTACTAAAAAATAAATAAGCAACTGCATCGAAAGAGCGAATACATATAATTGATATTTGACAGTGCACAAAAAAAAAAAAAAAAATGAAGCATCTTAATAGCTTTTAATCGTTTTTTTCACGCGCTAAGAATGGTTTGAATAGATAGTCAAAAATTTTTTTTCTTGTATCGATATTTTAAACTACTAAATCATTCACAAGTACGTACTTTTTCTGAATGAACTTTCTTTCTTCCATTGAGTTTGGATTCTTGACCCTCTAAATGCAGGATAATCCGCTATCTAAAAAATATGGTTCCAAAAGTTTAGTTTAGTAAACCGTCAAAAGCTTTTAATGCTACTTTTAATTTTTTGAGTATTTTGCCATATATATGGAACTATTTAAGAGAATTTTAAAATTTTTGAGCTCAAAAGTAAAATGCAATACCATAATCCAATATAAAAACATCATTTTTTTATATTTATTTATTTATTATTTTTTATTGTAAAATTGTTATGTGATGTTATTTGTTATAATTTATTGCTAAAGGTCAAAAACTTTCTGAATTGTAAAGCACAGGAATATTTACATAATTTTAAGCTGAATGGACAAATTTAAATGTAATTGCTTAAACAGTTATTGAGAAATGAACATTTAAAAATACGAACTATTTTGCAGTTCACTCGCTAACTACTTGGCCGATATCGCTTAAAATTTATATTTTGAAAGAAATATAAAATTATCAAGAAATTGTCGATTGCTATTAAAAAATAATATTTTTTTTAAGAATTGTATTTTGATTTAAAAAAAACGAGTTTTATAATTGTGTGCTGAATTATTTTTTTTACTAGTTTAAATAGTTCCAGAGATATGGCGAAATATACAAAAAGTGATTGATCGTTCTCCGGCCTAAACTATTGAAATCATATTTTCTAGATTATGGTTACATCAAGTTAACATTTTTTTAAAATTTATCTGGATTATGGCTAATATTTTGAGGGTTAAAACTGCAAATACATTAAAAATAAAAAGTACGTCTTTCGCATTTCTACGTTTTTTGATACATTTATTTTGAGAAAGTGCGTTTTTCGAAACTTTGTATGAATTAATGAGTATATTTAAGGTTATAGATTGCATCAATAACTTTATATTTTGGATGAAATTTTTTTAAGGTGTTTAATTTTTTAGTTTGTGCAGTTTGAGTAATTTTCTGCACAAAATTTTTTTCCCCTTAAATATTTATCCATAATTTCGAATTCAAATTTTTTACTATAATTTTCAGTAATGTAAGCTTCTCTGCATCATTCAAAATATATTTTTTAATCATCGAATAAGTAGAACATTCAAAACTTTCCTGATGGTATGACGTTTTTTTTAAACTGTTATCATTCAAATTATTTTTCGAATATTAATTCGTCAATTTTTCACAACAATAAAAATAAAATAAATATATATATATAGATATCTTATAAAAACATATTAATATTATCAAAATATTTCAATATTTAATATTGATCTGAACGGGAAAATGAGGACCATGAAAATTGAGAGATAAATTATTTCACAATATTAATGGTTTGCATTATAGCTAATATAAAATAGAAAAAGTTCATTATATCCAACTTCCTCACTTTTTTGGTTCACTATATCTACAAAAAATAACATTATACTTGTATAGCAAGGCACGGGACCAAACATTTCGTTCACTATAGCGGGGTTTGACTGTACAAATATATATATATATCCTAAAATCTGTAATGTCTTAATAAGTTATTATTATGATTATTTTTTATTATTATAAACAAAAAATAAGCGACAAATTGATTTTTAAAACGCTTAATTATATTAATAAAATGATTTAATTTAATTAATTAGTTGAATTGGTATAAGTGGGTTCAATTCCTTTTCATTGTAAAAATTGTATGCCCCCAATATTCAAAAAGAAAAATAATAATAATATAAAACATGAGAAAATTCGAAAGTACTTATTCTAAAGAAAGCGAAAGAAATAAGAACGATTTTCAAACACAATAGAAGACCCCAAGGATCACCACAATAAAAGACATCTAAACTGTTCAAAGAAAGTTAAGAGGCTATTTTCTAACCCCCCAAAAAGTTCCCCCCTACTAGAACTTACACTCTGATTGGTAAATGAACACAGGACAGGTGAGAGGCGTGGTTTAGGCTCTTTTCGCAAATTTTTTTAAGAATTCTTTCATCTTTCTTTGATGATAACATATTTAATAATTGAAGAAAATAATTACAAAGTATTTCTTTTGGAAGCTTAAAATGTATAGTACGAGTACGTTTTCTGAAAAACAAGGAATTACTGAATGAATTTTGATAAAAAACGGATTTCTAGAAGATAACTCGATCACCGATGTTTCAACTCAATTAATAATTTAAAATTTATAGTTTAAGAAAAAGTGAAAATACAGAAGCTTAGTGTAAAGTATGAAGTTTCAAATGCAGAAAGAATTTTTCCAAAATATCAAAATGCAAAAAAATTATTAGCAAATAAAGCTCCCATAGAAAAAACATTAGCTGCTGGCATTGAGAGGAGAAGTACTGCGGCCTCTTAATGATCTGACTAGAGATCTTGGCCTTTCGAAAGAGGCAGCTGAATTGTTAGGGTCCAGACTGAAAGAAAAAACTTATTGGCCAAAGGAACTTCTTTTTATTGGAACAGGAATCGTGAAAAGAAATTTATTAAGTAATTTGATCTATTGTTCTGATGTTCCTGGATTGATAAGCAAATTTAATGTCATCTACGAAAAAGATGAATGGAGGCTGTTTATAGATTCATCTAAAAGAAGCCTCAAAGCTGTTCATCATAGGAGCCAGTATGCATCTGTACCAGTTGGACACTCAGTATATTTAAATAATGATATGAAAACCGGGCTCTCGTCCTGGACAAAATAAAATAGATTGACCACAGTTGGACCATTTGCGGAGATATGAAAGTTATCTCCATGCTTCTTGTTCAACAAGGTGGATTTACAAAGTCCCCATGTTTCATTTGTGAGTGGGACAGCAGTGACAAGACTCAACATTGGGTAAAAAAAGAATGCCCGAAAAGACAAAATCTTGACCAAGGCACCAAGAACGTTATTTGAATCAGCTTAGTTGATCCGAAAAAAGTATCATTACCTCTGCTACATATAAAATTAGGTGCAATGAAGCAGTTTGTCATGGCTGTTCCAAAAGATGGCGATTGTTTCAAATACCTGTGCAAAAAGTTTCCAGATTTATCCTAAGCCAAATTGAAAAAAGGAATCTTTGCTGATCCAGATATCAGCAAACTCAGGAAAGATAAAGATTTTGAGCCTAACATGACAGCAACGGATAAAGAAGCTTGGGTTGTTTTCAAAGATGTCAGTAAATTTCTGGGTAATTACAAGGATCCTGATTATAAGGAAATTGTAATTAGAATGTTGGAGAAATTTAAAATTTTGGGTTGCTTCATGAGTGTAAAAATGCATTTCCTTCACTCACATGCGGACTTTCTCCCCGAAAATTTAGGAGCAGTTCGCGAAGAACAAGGGGAAAAGTTCCATCAAGATATCAGAGATATGGAGCGAGGAAGATGAGACAAGAACGAGGAATCAAGGAAGATGGAACGAGGAATCAAGGAATATCAAGGAAGATGAGACAAGAACATGCTCGCCGACTACTGTTGGATGATAGCTCGGATTGACCCGAGATTAAGCATAAAAAATCATTAAAAAAAAGTTTCAGAGGAAAACGAGTATGTACTTAAATAGAAACTTTTCTCTTTTGCTTGTTTTGTTCAAACAGTACACATACACAATATTTGTTATTCTTGATCAATCGTCAATTTTACGTAAGTTATCTTAATAAAAATAAATTAAAATGGTATGTTGGTGATTTTCTTCTAGAAACTGATGTGAAAAGTTTGAACACAAGGAACTTATTGCTTTTCTATCGACTAGAGGTGACCTGTGCAATCTGGTAACAGTATTTTTTATTCATTTCAACCTATAAAAAATTAGCTGATAGCTCAAAAATCAATTTTCTTTCACAAGATTACATTTTAAATAGATCAAAATGAATGGAGAGAACAGTTACAGGATAGTTCATGCAAAATTGTTTGAGAGAATTCCTTTCCAAATAGGATTTTAGTAAAAAGATTAATATCGATTTTACAAAATATCCTGATATGATTGGGAAAAATGAAGATCATTTTCGAAATCAGCACATCAAATTGCATATAAATCAACAATAACCTCTCTTATATTTTTCAAAAATTTCAATTTGGCAGGGTTGTGTAATTGGTTTGGATAAAATAAAAGCATAATTTTTTTTATTAAGTAAGAAGATTTTCAATATCTGGAGAACAATAAAAATGATGTATACATTAAAAATTAAGATAAGAATGTTATATCCTAAGGATTTACTACCATGTCATAAGACAATATGTTAGAGAGATTTTGCATAAGGTTATTGTTCCCCCCTAACACTATTTGAGCTCCAGAGTGAATGCATGAAAATTTCCGGTAATTATTTTAAAAATTTTGCGGGTACTAATTTTTTTGCAATTAACAAATTTTATAATTGCGACAAAGTTTTTATTTATTGGTCTAAAACCTTCACATGAGATATACAACTATTTTGACAATAACAAGCAATTGTTATATAAAAAATTAGTTTCATTACACAAATGTTTATATTTACAGAGAATATACTAAACAAAGTTTACAATAATTTAGTATCGAACATCTGGTAAAATATTTGACCAAAAATTGCATATGACATTATTGAGCAATCTAAAATAGGATAAGATTTGTTATCACTGGTAATAGTTCTATCTGTGTTTAAAGGCCGAGAATTTGGGCAAATGCTCAATAACAGTTCTGAAACTGCCCTAGCAGCTACAGCGTTTTTCAAAACTTCTTCTGGAGGGATTCCTTTTAGAAATTTTACCTGGAATATGAAAAAGAAATGAAAAGTATTATTAAGAAGACAATATATCTTAGAAGTACGGGAAATGGAATATGAATGGAGACATTCTATTGAAATCTGATTTAAGGATATAATTTATTTAAAGGATTCAATGAATATTCAATTTTTCTATAGCCTCTCTGTTAGAATATTTCTTCCTATTTATTTAATGATTTATGCTTAAATATGTTAGAATTTTAACAGCTAGAGAATAGGTATTTGTTCAAAATAATGAAACGCTTAAGCCTCATAGAAACGCTTTTAAATTATGAGGCCATTCTATAGTTCTCTAAAAGTTCTTCACCCAAAGGAACACTTGCATAATAACTATCAATAAATAGTATGCGGGCCTCAGATAATAAACCATTTAGTAATCTCATTACTACATTATCAGGGTGGCCACTCAAAACAGATTTCAAATTTCCCTGATTTTTCTAGGTTTTCCAGGTAAAAATCTTAAAATTTCCAGGATAGTGTTTTTTTCCTTTTTTCTTATAAAGTATAGGATGTGTACAAGAAAAGTGTCTGTATTATAAAATATCTTATTCAAAATGTCATTTTTTAAAACATATCTTGAAAAAAAAATTACTTTTTTACAAGATATTTTTTTTATTATTTTTTAATGTTCTGGTACAATATTAATTTTTAAAAAATTAAGACATGGAGAAAATAATATGTTTAGCTTGCAGAATATATTGCTTTTATTGAATAAGTTTAATTGTTTTTATTGAATTTAATGTGTTACTTTAAGTAGTATTTGCTCAAAGTGTACCAACAAAATGGCAAAATCAGAATGACCAATAAAATCTTGGATAAGTATTGTTTAATATATTTTCATTAAGCAAAAGAAAACCGTTTCAGGTGACTATATATCAATAATTTTTAATAATTACAGAGGCTCCCAAAAGCGCTCATTCACTTATAATTTATATTGAAATAGGAAATAAAAATTCAATAATTAAAATGAATATTTCACAATAGGTACTTGATAATAAGATGTATAATCTATTCTTAGCAAAACTGCACGGAATATTTTAAAAACAAAGCAAAAGTTAATTTTTTAATCAAATAGTAACAAAAATGTTAACCCACGAAAGTCATCGTACAGTTAAATGTTTTGGATCTCAGAATTAAAATTATCGTCAATTGCTTTTTTTATTTAATTATTTTTCATTTAATTTTTTATTTATTTATTAGCAATTTAGTATCAAACTTATAATAGCAAAATTATATTTTAATTTATGCTTGCTAACTCTGTAATATTTTATTTTATCATTAAAAAATGACTCATGGTCGTAATAAAATAGACCAAATTTGATTATTTGTCTTCATAAGAGGTAAATCAGTAACGAATATGTAAAATTAGTTTATTGTGTCCTATTGCACTGTGCAATATGTGATAAAATGCTTAAAAAAGAACTTCATATCAGAGATTAAAACTATAAATTTTGTGGAAAAACTCATACATTCGCAATTGAGTGTTGTAAAAGTTTCTGTAAAATTTTTAAAAAAATATTCTGTAAGAATTTTACCCGACAAAAAAAACCAAACTAGTTACACGTATTTTCAACCTTTAAAAGCTATTGTAGATGTAAAAGGAAACTCCACTAAATGTTAATTTAACAAAAAATTAGATTTACTAATAGACTGAGTTTTTTCTTTTAAAGTATATGATGACTTTTGTGGGATAAAGTTTTTGTCACTTTTTGATGATTGATTCTTTAAAAATAAACCTTTCCTTTGTTTTTAAAATATTTCATATTGTCATTTAAAATATTTCAGTTTTGTTAAGATTAGAACACATTTTTTATCATTAAGTATACATTCTGAAACATTCATTTTAATTAATGGATAGTCTTATTTCATTGAAAGTCATAAGTGTATCAACACTTTTGTGAATCACTGTAATTACATTTCAATATAAAGCTGTACTGTATACTGCATTATACTGTATTTCATCTTACCAGTGCTTTTTATAAAATTCATTGATCATATTTTCCTTAAACCAATATCTCAAGTCAAATTTGTAAATAATGGTATTTTGAAATAGCATTTTTATTTTAAGAGATTCAGCAAAAAAAAATAAATGTCACAAATGTAAAATTGTCTAATTTTTAGTTCTATACTCCAAAGAAGAAAAAAAAAAGATAAAATTCCTTAAAATTTATACTTTTTTGATTTTTTTTCTTATTTGAAATTAAAACATTTAAAGAATTTCAATCTTAACGCACATTTTCTAATTTAGCATAGTTAATTGTTCTTTTTTTTTGAACAACTGGAATCTTGTACAGTGCAGAACTAAAACACTAAATTTCGTTTTCCTTCTTCCGACTAAACACATATGAATAAAATTTTTTTTTTATTTTATGTATACACATCATTTAATATGTTTCCTATATATTCTTTAGTCATTGTCAGCTTTTTTTAGATAAAAAGAGGAATAGTTTTGAAATATCATCTCTGGAATGCAACCAACATTTACAAACTTTCGGTATTGTGATAACTATACAATTCGAATTTTGAATCAAAAAACTAATATTTAGCAACAAAACAGTAAAATTTGATATTAATATATATAGTTAGTTAAAAAAAAAACTTTTTTCAAAATAAAAATTTTATAAAAGGTTAAAATGAAATAGAAAAAATTAGCATTAATGCAAGAATTGTAACAATTTGTCGACAAACATTGCTGTTAGTGATGGGGGGAAATGTGTGATTGGTTGGTTTTGCTGAGAAAAAATAATTTACAGATTTCTTTGAATGGGAATTCAAAAGCTTTCAGAAAAAGAGTGCAATATAAAATCTATTATTATTAAATTATAACCAACTAATTTTTAGAGAATTTAATAAAGTTAAAAATACAAAAACATTTTGACTCATTTTGTCAAAATAGAAAAAAATTACCACCCACAATTGCGAACAAACTTGACTCATTGTGTGAGCAAACCCACGGACAGAACTTAAAAACCGAAGCAAATATCCGAACCCCGTCTTCCACGTCCACCATAATCCTTGCCTTTCCTAAATTGCATAGTCCCATAGTCTGCATAGAGATCAAAGGTTTCTACATTTGCTTAGCAACCATGGGAGAATTTTATGTGGCATTCTAGTTTAACAGGGTTATAATGGAGCAAATTTTGATGAAAGCAAAGTATAGCTAAGGTGATGATATTTTAACTGTTTGGAGATACATTTCCGCCTAAAAAATGTGGGTATAATGGATGAAACAATTTAAATTAAGAAAATTAGCAAATAATTTAAATTAGTGAAATTAAAAAAATATATAAGAAAAAATTTCCAGGTTTTATCTATATTTCCCTGATTTTTTTCCAGTATAAAAAAAATTCCCTGATAATTACAGGTTTTCTAGATGGGTGGCCACCCTGATCATGAGAATGTGATTTTTCAATGATCGTTCCATTTTCCCCGGCATAAATTTCGATATTATAAGTGTAGCCTTCAGGCAAACACAATTTGTATAATTTTACGCCATACTTATGTTGCTTGCCTGGGATGTACTGACGAAAATCTAGACGTCCTCTCCATGGAACTATACCTTTATTGACAACGATATTTTTGCATGGTTTAACAGAACTCTTGAAGGTATCCACAATTGCTTCAATAATGTTTTGAATTTTGTACAGCCGATCTTCAGTTCTGACTGTGGTATTGTCCAAAAAATGTAAAAACTTAAGAATAGATAAAAAACGATCACATCTCATTGCATTTCTTATGCGTGCACTCGCATACATGTCATTGTTAGACCAATACAATCTAATTTCTGGTAATTGCACTACACCCATAATAAGCAATATGCCAATAAAATTACTCACTTCATCTCTTGTAACAGACTGCAATGCCTGTTGGTGCTTTCTACTGCTAGATGAAGAATTCTTTATACATTGTGTAGCATATTTATTTGTTTCTTCAACTATCAAATCTAGTATGTAATCCGTGAGGAATAGTTCCTATAAAGCAAGAGGGTCACTACAGTCAGTGTTTTCATATAAAAATTCCTCTTGTTCCGAATACTCATTTATTACTGAAGTTCTTTTACTTCCTGTCATTCTTCATCTTTATCCTCGTTCTCTGATTTAGACACCAAATCTTCTTCTTCTTCAGTGAAACATTTGTTCACTTCACTGCTTACATTAACAAAATCCTTGTCTGAAGAGGAAGAAAGTATCCGCAATCTTGACGCCTTTCTCCTGCTTCTATTTATAGATTCACCAGAATCACTTAGTTCCACATCCATGTTACCTATTTTTATAAGGGCGAAAACTAAAAACAAATCTAACTGCCTTTTGAGTTATACTTACTGGCACAAATCTGTGTCCAGGATGAAAAAACGACACAAATACACAACTTGCACAATAGGCACTCACCGTACTACTGAGCAAACATAAAGCGCATGTGCAGGTGTGAGCAGGCAAAAATCGTGCACCGTCAGATGAAGCGCGGCATTAATTTGAGCGCCGCCTCACAGAAAAACAAATTAAAATCGGTCCTGGAGCGAGCGTGTTAAAGACAAAAAGTACAAATCAATTAGATCTCTACCATCCACTAAAGTAATACAATGCCTAAAGTCTGCTGATCAGCCCCCTTCTGGGTATTTAATATGCTTGTGAGTTTGGAGGCTTAAAAAAATATGAACATTGGTTCTTTACGATAAAAACAGTGACAATAAGTTAAATACCAATAGGTCGGAAAACCACACCTTCCTTTGAGAAGAAAAAAGATCCCTCCTTTTTTTCTAATTCGCATCTTAAGCTTTGGAGCAACACAAATGTATTCTAATGTTAATTTTGTTTTATTCTTTTACGAAATAATTAAAAAATAGGTAGCGTTTTCTTATTGCTATTAAAGTGTAACTCTGTAGCTTAGCAATTTTGAGCCTAGCTTCTGGAAGCTCTGGATCAATAACAAGGAAGCTTCTGGATCAATCAAGCTTTCTTAGCAAACTTTTTGGTGAAACTAAACTGCATTTGAGTTACATGGAGAGGAAAACCAGACAAACCTTCGATGGATAGCCTGACAGCAAGAGGATTTTAATCCTTAGATTTTGACAGCTTTTTAGGGCAAATGAGAAACTCTTTTGGAAATGTCATCTGCAGAATACAAGTACATATACATATTAAAAACTTTCGGACATTGTATTAACTGTACATTTCGTATTGTGATTAACTGTACATGGAAAATCAAATATTTACCAACAAAATAGTCAAATTAAAAGTCATCAACATGCGGTTGATTCTTAAGCAAATCTTTTATTAAATAAAATATGTTTCAAAATGTATGAATAAAATATAAACTTACAGCATTTTCACCCCAAATATTAACTTCTAGAACAGACAGTCCTGTGCCATCATGCATCTTCAAAGAAAACATATAGGTGTAATCTAGAATTTTTTCAAGACCTATGAATCAATGTAAATGTTATTATACATTAAAAACAGAATAGTTGAGTAAATGTATTTATATAGGGTTTTCAATCAATTTTAGATATCTTTTTTTTATTAAGAGATTAAAGAGTCAAATTATGTTAAGTAATGACTTTCAACCACAAATGCAGCTACAAAAGTTAGAAATTGCCAACAGCCAGAACAAATTTTCCAAAAGGTAGCATATGGAATGGAAAGAAGCACAATTACTTTTTATTTTATGAATTTACATAAAGGCAATTATTATTTGTGATATAATAATATCAAATAATTAGATTATAGAGTTTTTAAAGTTGACATACGGATTGTTTGCCTTGAGCTTTAATAATTTATTTTACACCTATTTTTACAGACACAGTGGAAACCTGTTTAGAAGTTTCAGTTTAAGTAATTTTCTACCATTTTGTCTATAATATAAAATTAACAACTTTAAAAAATTTTATTCTTAAACTTTTCCATCGTAAAAGTTTACTTAAACTCCAATTTTTTTTAAACAAGGAAATTTTTTTAAAAAAAGGACAATAGCTTTTTGGAATGAAACTTGTGACAAAACCTCTGGATTTTCAGAAAAATTAAAATTCTATGTAGTCTTAAAGTATGCTTGGCTTTTTTAAAAGAGGTATTTAATATGAAAAAATAAAGATAGACATCTGCCTTTAATATGAAAAAAAAATAAATAAAAAGAATTTAGATAAATTAGTTTCTTTAACAATGGTCAAGTCAGTTAATACAGGATATCTGCTACATTTTAGATTTTCAAATTCATGACTCTTCATGACTTTCCATGATTAATTCCAAGAGTTTTTCATGACCCAACGAAGTTACTATTTTCTCTGACAAAAACAAAACAATAAATAAAAAAAAGCATTATAATAACATTCATTGAAATGATAGGTACAACCAAAACTGTTATACTCTGCATCTTCATATTTATAGATTTTAAATTTAAAAAACAGAGTAAAGAAAGAGTTAAAGCAATAAAATAGCTGAAAAAAATACAAAAGCAAAGAATTTTTTTTCTGCAGAATTACATTCAAAGATATTTTTCTTGTTCATCGGAATGGAAAGAAATACTCCCGATTTTTCTGTTCTCATACTGGGATAAAAATTTGGCCAATAACTGGCTTGCTTCAGCTAGAATTTTAAATTTATAATATTAAAAAAAAAAAATAAGAAGAAAAATTCTGAAATCACAGAAGTTTAAAAGATAATTCGCTCTAGAAATGTTTTCTCTTTCATTTTTTGAAAGAACACCATAATTTTTAAAGAACACGATAAAAACATTTTATATTTTAATCCAATATGAGGGTGAGTGGGGATTTTATTACAAATTCAGATATTCGGAACACCATGAAATTGGGGAGAAGGAGTTCAATTCCATTTTAAAAATTAGATTTTTCAGTGACCTAAATCCATGACTTTCCAGGTGTGCGGATACCCTGTCAATATTTAAGTTTAACTTCGAAACTATAACTCAATATTTGTATGATGTTATAACCTAAACAGATCTTCAGCACATCAAACTTATAATAAAAAAAATTATGATTTCTTCCCCAAATTTTAGCTTATATGCAAAAAAAAAAAAAAAAAAAAAAAAAAAAATTAAAAAAAAAAAAAAAAAATTATAGTTTAAGAAGCTTTTTCCTTTATTCCCCATGAAAAATTCCTAAAGTGGTTTTTACTATACATATATACATGTATTATAAATGTTTGTATACCTATTCTTTTTGCAAAACAATAACATAAAATGACTTACCATTTCTCAAGCAATCTGGGCAATGGAAATAAAATAACCCATCTTGTTCTTTCAGTGGCACAAGTTCAGGTTGCAAGTCATCAGTTCTTTAATAGTGAAAAAATAACTAATTTTAAAAATATGTTTTCGTCAAGAAATAATTTTAATAATTACAGATAAAAACTTTCTTTTACACTTCCTTTTTAAATTACCAGGTATGTTAAACTCAATTTCAAAAAAGGAAAATACAGATTATCCCGAAAGTTTCAGTTCACAAAAGTATTCCTGATACAGGAAAAGAAAAAAAATTAAGGTTTAATCTTTTGCACTCGTCTGACACCTATATGGTGACATCAAAAGTCTCCACTGTAAAACTCAAAAATTTTTAATCTTAATTAGTAATATCATATCATTTTATGAGTTTTAGAAATTATATAGAATTACTAAGTAGTTCAAACACCATAATAAAGTACTTAGAGTCAGGGCTAAAGAGAATAGAAGGGCTGGTTCACTCCTTTGAAGTAGCTCTCGCCGCGCCAATCCTCCGATTTTCTCTAGTGACGTCACTTTGGCGCAATGCTCGCACTTTTACTTCAAGAACGGAGCGTTCGGCCTTACTAGCTCTAACTACTATTGGAGCATTTCTTTTTGCGAGATATTCTAAGACATTTGTTATTTTCTAGAATGACTTTCCTCAGTTTTTGCAGTGAATTTACAAGAATTTAAAACTATTATCGAAATGCCAGTTTGCGCGATTGCAACTTGAAAAAATTTTGATAGAAAAACAAAAGGAAAAAATATAATTTTCCGCGTGTTCCCTAAAGTAAAGGAACAACTATGCAAAGAATGGATTTCGAAATGACACAGTTAATATAAAACAGCAATACGTTTTTTCTGTCGCTAAATTCATTATCTGAATAGAAACCGCCTCGTTACTTCAAAAAGAAAGGCAGGTGAAAAAAATTAAAAAAAATGGATAAAGTCAAAGAAAATAAAAATGTAAATAAAAAGTATAAATAAAATATATAGTATATAGTTGGAATTCTCCTAATTTCATAACATATTTTTTAATGTAGTTATTCTTAATATTCATGATTTTTTTAAAAAAAATTATACTCTCCTAAATTTAAATATCTATAAATTATACCATCGTAAATTTAAATATCTATAAACAATTGTAAAATTTCTAATGTCATTATGAACCTAAATTATTATTTTGCTTCAGTAATTAGCGTTTAAGGTTGATGTTTCCTAATGATAAGGTATGAACAAATTGCTATAAAACGGCATATTTTAAAATCGGGGATTCTAAATTTAACTCAACTTATTGTTATAAAAGAATATGTAGATAAAAAAGTGAGGGAAATCGTACCTTCAGTTCTAAGAGCGGAGTGAACTAGCCCTTCTATTCTCTTTAGCCCTGACTCAGAGTACATAATGCTAAAATTGTGTTTTCCATCTTTTCCTCAGAATTATAAAAAAACTTCTCCTTGTTGCAGTGATTAAAATTTTCCTTCCTTGTTTTCCAGGCTAGTATAAACTCTGTGCTAATTTTTTTGATCCAATAATATATGAATCTTTATTCTGTTTTTGTATTAGCCATTTCCCATCTTTCATTTGGGTCTACCTTTTTAGATGAGTTAGTAGAGTTGAAAGACCAAACTTTCTAGAGGCCACTGGCAACTAGAGTTAAAAATAAATAGTGGTCAATTTTTCTTCTAGGATTCAATTATTAAAAACTTGAAATCTAAAACTAATTTATAAAAATGAGTACAATTTGATTATTTTTATAAATGATATTTTGATTATTTTTATAATTTTTTGATGATTTTTACATGATTATAAAAAGTTAATAACAATATATCTAAGAAATGAAATTGAGTAATAGAAATGATATTGAAGTTTGTGAAAAAATAATCGTTTTATCTCAAACTTTGATTAATACTAGTTATTTTTAAAAAAAACTTTTACACTCCATTGTTTTTCTAAACCTGAAATATTTTTAGAATCAATCAAAATTGGTAAAAATGCAGATTAATCTGTTCTAAATCCCTTTCAAGTTTTTACAAGAAAATCTTTTTATCTTCTTGCTTAATTGAAAAATTTTTTCCCCACATAAACTCACTTAACTATCCAAAGAAAAGCGAATTAATAGCAATTTTAAATTCAGAAGTTGAATAAAATAAAAATCAGTTGTAAAATTATAATAATAAGAAAAAACTTACAGAGAGAAAAGCTTACTGATGTTGAGAGATTATTGAATTTTATCAGTGTTTTAAATGAGTTTGTTTAAAGCTTCTTTAAATGAAACTCATTATGATACAATCATTGATAGTTAAAAAAGAAATATAAAGGATAAAATAAACTATAAGTATTTATAAATCAATAATTACATTATGAGAATCAAAGGCAGGGTTCCCACTCTATGATGAGATTGAAATTCAAGGACTTTCCAAGGACCTCAACAAAATTTTCAAGGACCTTAATCTAAGACCAATTTTAAAAATTATTCTCTTCTATTTTACTAGAAGCAACAATGCTTGTTGTGGCAATAATTAATTTCAAATATAATACCTAAATGCTTTGCCTATATAGAGAGAAGAGAGTATATGTATTATGGACTAAAATTTATATTTTTTTAAAAACAACCCTACTGGTTTTACATATTAATTCACAAAATCATTTTCAGCACAATCTATAACTAATGGTAATGAGGTGTTAATGGTGAAATCCTTTAATCCTG
>NC_092206.1:29434684-29444648 GCF_043381705.1 Parasteatoda tepidariorum | reverse complement strand
GCGATATCGATCTCCTTCATGCATAATCGGCACTTGGCTCTGAACTTCTTTTCGGGCATCGATAAAATCCATTCTTTATAAGCTTGATTATCCATCCATTGGGGATTAAAATAGCACTTCCCAGGCATAACTAGTCTAAACTACATAACACAAATACGAAGCCGTGCCTTTGCGAATACGCTTTACAATAAAGTTTTGAAATGACGCAAACGTAAGGACAAGTGCGGATGGTAAAACTGCAAATTTATTGAAAACAACAAGGTACATATTGTTACGAAATTCAAGAGTATTCCAGTTTCGATAAGAAAAAAGATCTAAGCATATGCGACAGAAGATGAAGTGGAGTCTCGCCCCAAACGCATTGATTGTCTACTGTGCTCCGCGCGCTTGGCAGACACCAAGACGCTAGGTCCGGTTAGAAACAGTGGCGTTAAAAACCACGCGAGAGAGCTCGGGAACAAAACAGAAAGAACGAGAAAGATCCGTGGGTGTTTTAAAAAAAGGGCCGCCGGCAGTATTGGACAAATTCACAAGGACCTAACAAGTTTTTCAAGGACCTAAGACGTTTTTCAAGCACTTTCAAGGACCTAAATTTAGCAAAAAAAAATTCAAGGACTCTCAAGGACCGTGGGAACCCTGAAAGGAAATGTTTGACTTAAAACAGAAGATGTAGAGACTTTCTCTAAGTGATACTTTTCAATATTCAGGCCGCTTCCCCCTTTTTTCTAAGGTGAGATCAGAGAGGCTACTGGCTATTAATAGAAATTTTTTAATGGCCTTCTTTAGCATTTGGTTGCTGTTCTACAGGGACTCTAAACTTTATGCTCACAAACATGCATTGACTATTTTTCTTTTAAATGTGTTTGAACACCTTTCTATTAAAAAAAATGCCTATCTGTATTAAAATGCATTAGTATTATTGTTGCTTTTTAATCTTCATTTGACCATTTTTGATTTCTCAAGTTTAGGCTGTTTAAATGATAATGCACAAAATTTTTTTGGGCATTCTAATAGGTATTAGAAGACTGACCAGAAAAGTTTAAAAAATAATTAAATTTTTATTTTATTTTATTGTAATGGAAGTTGTTCCAGTTTTTATGGTGTAGGCATATTCATTGAAGTTTCTGTGAAGATTTTGGTTGCAGTAGTAATGATTTTTGGCACATATGCACTTCTTACGATAGAGGGATTTATTCCAGAGAATTAGACAAAATTATTTCGAAAAAAGAATTCAATATTATTTATTAAAGAAATATTATTACTAGATACGTTAGGGCCAGAACGATATCACATAATGAAAAGATACTAGCTTATCGGGATGAAGAGATGCATTATTCTCACTATTCAGCATCTGTCAAGAAGATTTTCGTAAAGTTAATTAACAGTCGCACTGAGGGGAGAAACCCCCCCTCCTAATGCCAAGAATTCAAAATTAAAATTGATTGATTTGTTCCCAAAAGACAGTAAGGTGCACGGGAAGAGATCCATAGGTGGCAATTTATCGAATGATAAAATAGCCAAAAACATGCAGTGAATTAATGTATTGAATTAAAAGTTTTACATTTGTATTGAATTAAAAAGTTAACTGTTACAATGATTGTTAAGAAAAGAATAAAATATTTAGACAGTAGAGTCCCGATTATCCAAGCCCCGGTTATCCGAGTTTCCGCTTTAACCGAGCTATCAAATATTTCAAGGATTTTTTTTGTTCTAGTTTATTTTTAAAAAAAAACCGCTTAAAAATAAATCTGAATTTTATCTTCCAAACACTCAGAAAAACAAAATCCAACAACTTGGTCTGATGAAATTATCGTTAATCGTCAATAATGATAATGAATCTAGCGAAAATGATGAAGACAGTGATTATTAAAATCAACACATAAAAATCTCTCATACAGATGGACTAAAAGCTATCGAATGTACTATTGAAATTTCTGAACAACAAAAAGAGGCGACACCAGCCTTCTTGTTATCCCTAAAAAAGGCGAAACATTACAGAAAAGCGCCAAAGTTACATAGAACGAAAAATGATTGAGGACTTTTTTTTTAAGTAAAAACTATTTAATTCTCGTAAAGTATGCTTTTTAAATGTTTTTAAGTAAGCTTTTTAATTATAATATGAATTGTATGTGGTATACTCGTATACATTTTGTATTTCTTAAATATATTACATTTATACCTTTTCTTTTTCTTTCCGTTTTTATACTCTTCGCTTTAACCGAGTTTTTCAGTTATCCGAGTTTGCTGCGGTCCCCATTAACTCGGATAATCGGGACTCTACTGTATTTGCTTTTTATAAAATAAAATTTAAAAATTAAATAATTGCTTTAATTTAACTAAAACTAGATTAAGAATGATTAATATGTAATGCCTACTATGGATAGGAAATATGTAATGCCTATTATGACATCGCATATCTATAATTTGATTTTATTCGTAAATTATTTCAAAAAGTAAATACGATAGAAGTCCATTATAAGGAAAATTGAAAACAGCAGCTTGAATTGTTATTAAAGCAAGCTTTTCATCACAAGCAAATATGTATACTTAATGTTAAAATAGCAATAAAAAAAAGATATGAGTTTAATAGCATGCATTAGTTTTCAAATTCATTGATTACACAAAATATTGTCAAAAAGGAAAATAAAGGTGCATAGAATATGAGATAAACCAAAGATCATGCATGAGAATCCCTAAAAATAGCAGAGGAATTTTTATTTGTAAGGCTTTACAAACATAAATAAGGTGAAATTATGTTCATTTTTGCTTTCTTGTATTGATTAATAATTAAATATGACTTAGTTTGCCCTTTTTCATGCAAAAGGGGTAATTTAAAAATAAGATAAATGCATTTCCTTAAAAAAAAAAAAACTATTGGTATAGCAGCATACTTGCCAACTTAAAAAAAACTGGCACCAGTAAAACTTTTTTTATGAAAAATTTTACAAAGACTATTCGAATTATTTAATAAGTAACAATACATCACAAATGAATAATAAATATATTGATTATAGAATCTATCATATGAATGAATGTTGATGAAATGAGAAGCAAATTTTCATTAAATTTTTAAATTGCATTTGTTAGAAAATGTACAGAAATATCTAATCAACCATCCATTTATCATCTCAAATTCTATTACAATTATTTCAAATTCTATTATCAATTCTATTATAATGTATATATACTTACTTTTTAAAAAAATGCTATATGCAAAATAAAATAGTTCTTTAAGGGTTTTCTTCTAAATCAACAGCAAAAGAGGATGCTGAAAAAGAAGCTGAAGTAGCCTTCTTTGCTTTAATTAAAAAATCTTTTTCAAACACTTGTTCGTGACAGATTTTAGAAAATTTGGTTTTTAATTTAAGCAGGATTTCTAAAGTTTTATTAGACATAATTGTTCGTGATTCAGTACAGTTCTTTCTAACCAAACTAAAAATTCTCTCACATTCTGAATTTGAATGAGGTATGAGAAGAATTGGATGCCCGGTGGCTGAGCGGTAGCGCTTCGCGCTGCCGTGCCACAGGTCCTTGGTTCGATCCTTGGGCCGGGCAAGGCCGACTCAGCCTTTCATCCCTTCAGTGGGTCGATAAAATGAGTACCAAGCATGCTTGGGAACTAACACTGGGGGTTCCGCGTTCGGCTGACCACCTGACCGGAACATATGCTCCTGCACCCCAGAGCCGAAGGTCAAGAAAACTGAGATGGGCACAGTCGGCCTTGGCCCTCTTAATGGGCTGTCGCGCCACTGAGTTAGTTAGTTTTATGAGAAGAATTGACAAGACAATGTTTCCCAATTTTTCATATTTAAGCATGCTATCCACACCTTTCATTTGACTTATCATTGACCACTGCACATCAATTGATCTGTCTGGAACAGTTATTTCACTTAAATCTTCTAACCGAAGTTGGCAAAACTGTTTCTGCAGTTCATCCATTGCTGTAGGCTTGGTTTCATTACTTTTTGTTTTCAATTTTATTCAAGTCAGCATGTTTGAGTACTTGATCATTTAAAGGGAATTTCTTAACAATATATTCACAGGCAGTTATGAAATATTTGATAACAGCTGAATAAAAGAATGATTTTTCTTTTTCCGAAGAATTTCAAATTAAGTCCCATTGCTGCACTGCCTATAACTAAATTTTGCTGATCTTTATGGTTGAAAGAAGAATGAAAATTAACACATGTTAACTCTTTTCCTTTAACCTCAGAAGGTTTAAAAAATTTGGAAAAAAGTTCTTTTAACAGATCCAAAAGAAGAGCTCTTAACCGATGAATTTGTGGGGAAGATGACTGCAAAATCACATTTACCTTTTCAAATGTAGGGATAATACTTAAAAGAAATAAACTGAAGCACTTATTTAAATTTGAAGATAAAAACATAAAAATTTTCTCTTCTTTGGATAAAGTTGAATCTTTTTTAGCTTTATTTCTTTTAATCAGAATCGCACTTTCTTGCTGTAAACTTTTCCTTCTTTTACCATTAGTTGGGTCCTGTTTATGTGTTAAAAGCTGTTTCATTATTGCACAAGTCTTAGTTTCCACTTTAGGCACTGCAGGTTTATCCTTTAATTTATCTACTCCTGTGCTGCTTTCTTTATCAACTACTTTTGGAATTTTGAAAAATGACAAAGTAGATGATACAGACACACTGCAAGTAGAAACTTCAGCTCTAAAATAACTCACAAGTGGATCCCACTGATTAACCAAGCGTGTAAGACTTCTCTCTAACGATAACCAGCAAGTTGACACATGTTAAAGAACTTTTTGTGCTTCTTTACCATACATTTCCTGAAATTTCTTCAGACAGTCCTTACGATTAACACTCTTTTTTAAATGGTAAAAAATATCTACCAAAACTTCATCTATTCTAACGGGAAAAGTTGCAGCAGCTTTTTCAGAGGCAAGATGTATTAAATGGCAGCAGCATCCAATTGATATTATGTGCTCATTTTCTTTTTCTAAAAATGAAATCACACCATTTTTCTTTTCCTGCATAACAGAAGCATTATCTGCACTGAATGCTATGCAATTTCTAAAAGGAATGTCATATTTAACAAACACATTTAAAAGAAGGGAGCTTATATGCTCACCTGTGGAGTTTTCTTCCAAATTTGGGATTGCCAATAAAGTACTTTCAATGCATTGAAGATCCACGTTAAAATAACTCACCACAACTGGGTACAACTTATCAGCTTCGTGAGTACCATCACATGCTGCAGTAAATGCTTGTTCTTGCAAATATTTAATAATTTCTGAAGTTTGATCCATAGCCATTTCATGGACAAGGGATGCAGTTTTGGTTTTAGCACATCCATAACGTTTCGCAATTTCACTTTACGGAAACATCTTTCGAAAAAGCGAACCCACATGGCTGGTGGCATTTAGCGGAACATTATGCTCCACTAAAAAAGAGGTAAACAATAACTCAGCACGCATTACTTCATCTTGGACATTATCAGGTGGCTTAAAAATTTTGCTTAGTCTTTGGTTATTTTCAGCGCTTTCAATGTTCTTGGCATGATTCGGTCCGGTCACGTGGCGATGTATATAATTTTTACCTCCGTGCGATATTAGAAAGTCAGAAAAACAAATCATACAATAAGCATACTTTTCTCCTTTATTAGATTTTTTTATGCATGTAAACTCTGCAGTATAAGAATTCTTAGATGACTAAAAAAAAGTTTTCTTCGGTTTCATTTTTAACGCACACCACGTGATTACAAGCTACATAGTAGTCGACAGTTCAGTACCGTTTTCGTTTGTTACCGAGGGAGGGAGAACGGCGTTTAGATCGGCTAGTTCGGTGACGTAGTTGAAACGGGAAGTGGCAATAATGACAGAAACAGCGCAATCACTAGAGGAGACTGGAAGCAGTTAGGAGGGAGAAAGGAAAGGAAGAAAAACCAATCAACTGGTTTACACGCAACGTGCCGTTACTACGGTTACGAGGATAAGCCACTTATACGGGGTGTGTGGTTACCGTGTTGCTTTGGAATAGACCGAAAAACTCGCGTCATTTTTTCTGTTTTCCCCCATTACAAACGGTTTTACTCTAGCTCCGTAGCAGCTGATAATCGCGGAATTTTGCCGATGCGCTAATCATGCAATGTTAAAAACGGGGGACCCTTACAAATTTCAGGTTAATCCGTAGGCCCGTAAAATTAGACGTAAATCCTTACATTTCACAGATAATTCGTAAAAGTTGGCAAGTGTGTAGCAGTAGTCTGGTAATTTTTACTTTGTTATAAACATAAAAAGTTAGTATTTTTTAGATAAGCATTTTGAGAGTGTCTTGGAAGCTTATGATAACAGAATTCTTGTAATATGCATTACTCCTCACATCAGGCTTTTATATTATTAACAGATTAATACATTAACAATAGAGATAGAGTATTATTTACCTCATCCAACAGAATTGTAATTGTGCTTTGCTCACATTATCAACACTACATTGTAATAAATGTAAGTTATTACATTATTTAAAGATTATAATTTTTTATGTAAATAAAGATATTGCTTAAAAATGATGTTGCTTATGACATAATAGTAAAATGTAAACCGCTGAATTTACAAGACATACTCACATGTACCAACACCAGGGACAGCGCATGCGGATAAGCTCATGTGCATGTTTGAAACTTGGCCTATATCCGAGGACAACACTAAATATTCTGAATTTGTAGGGTACTTCATGTTTAACAACATCTGCTAGAGAAGAAGGCTTTACATTTTCATGTCCATCAGTCACTGAAAATAAAGATTTCTTTTACATTTATGGGTTATGAATCACACAGTAAATAACTAAACCAGTAGTAACCAATATATTCGCATTATTTTGGGTCAAAATAAATTGACAGGTACAATTTAATTGATCGATTGTTTAGTGCATATTTTAGAAAATATTAAAAAAAGAATATTTTTTAACAATATTTTTAATCCACATGATATGTATCACTATCTTAAGAAAGGGAGTAATTTAATGTTTATATCCATCGATTTTAAAGCGGTAAGATATGAATTTTATTATGCCATGGACATATTACACAGAGATACCAAGGACCATCAAGATATAAAATGTAAAATAATATGCTGCCAGAGATCTTAACTTAAATTTATGCTCCAGACAGTGGATAAATATTTTCAAGAGGTAGTCTTTTAATTACGATTCTTGTTATAGTAAATTCAATTTATTGGGTTTTTACTCGCCACTACTTCTGTTGTTGTTGTGTCCTATCTTTCAGGATCTAGCGACAGCTAGATTAAATCCATAAGACCGTGAATTCTAGCAAAGTCGAGCACCAGAAGTGGGCTATCACGGATATCCGCAAGAGCAAGCAATTGAGGATATGATCGGGGGAAGCCGGTATCAGATGGCACTTGGTGCACGTTGCGAAGACTTTGCGACCGCATTCAAACGTCATGCATGTTAGGTGCCCACTGATAAGTCTTGAGGCGGTCGTTTCAGACTGTCTGTCAGCCTCAAGATCCAATGCGCATCCCGGTCTTTTCCCACAGAACCAGGGATGGGCAGGAGGGGAGAGCCAGATATGCCGGTCTCTATTTTTCGTCATTGAGAAAATCTCTTGAAAAGTGAGGTCATAGTCGGTAGTTGCCATTTCAGAGCAGCCTCTTTTAGCCAAGATATCCGCAACTTCGTTACCAGGGACGTTGACGTGAGAGGGGATCCACTGAAACTGGACCTCCCTACGATTTGCTAGAATCTTGAGCATATTGATTATTTGAATGCTAACGAGGTCTTTTACTTGACTCCAGTCCTGTAGATGTTGAATCGAGCTGCGGCTATCTGTGAGAATCTAAATATCGCTAGAGTCAGTGGAGTGGAGGATGGTTTATAAACCCTCCTCAATAGCTATTAATTCACCCCAAGTACCAAGCACTACTTCTAAATAATTCAATGGCTTATGTGATACGCCACTTTGATACAGTTAAACCAAATTGAACCTTTTTAAAAGTTGGCAAAATTAACCAAAAATCTGAACATCTTAGTTTGTAGCTCTGTACTGTTTTTTGAAAATATTTTGTCAAATCCTGAGCAGTTGGCCTCTTAGAATAAACACCCTGAAACGACAAGGGCATACTTTGTATGGTTTTGGAGGCAAATTAAGTCACCCACCTTTTATGACACCTATTTCATGTGTTTTGATTTTAAAAAAATTTCATTCGATTACAAAGGGCAATCAACATAAATTTTTTTCTAACAAGTCCGTAGAAAGTCAATTTCTTTACCCTCCCTAACGGTTGCACATGTGAAAAAATTAACCCCATTTTCTAACCACAAAAGTCCCTGTACATAAAAAAGCATAATTTTTTTTTTGTTGCCATAAAGCATCTATCCATCTAGAATTAGATCGAAGAAAAATGACCTTAAACACCATATTTTTCTGATTGAAGGTCAGGGATAATTAACCTAAACCAAAGTTGTCTAAAAATAGATAAGTAGGAACTTTATTTACATCGCACAAGAACAAAGGGTTATTGGCGACAGTCTGGGAAACATCCCTGAGGATGATCTGAAGACATGTCCAGGGGTGATTGTGAGTTCAAGTCAAAATTCCAGAAAATTTCTTGAGTCAGAAAAAAAACAAGTTTAAATTGAAAAATTAGAAGAAAAAAAAAATTAAAACAAGTTTTTTTTCCTGTTTCTCAATATTTTTTAGTTTACTTAAAATATATGTAAAATTTAACACTTACCTATGATGGCGTGCAGAAGTAATTGAAATTTTCAAATATGTCTTTCTTTCATGAGTTTATGATTATAATAACTATTTACTGATAAAAAATGAATGTTAATCATGAATATAAGCTTCTCTCCGGCTCTTCCATACAAACAAATAAAATAAATTGTGTTTTTAAGTTCCATCTTTGAAAATGTGATTTCCGGAAACTTCTGTGATCATTGATTTTTTTAAATGTCTGGACCTTCGATCTCCGGATCAATGTTAGCGAAAAATCCGGAAATTCGGGATTTTTCCGGAGCACAATTACCCCTGCATGTCATCCCAATTTTTATCCTCTGCACAAAGGATGGCTCTCCTGCTTTGATAGCCCAACGACCTTCGTTGGGCAAGCTGATCATAGTGGTCACCCACCCGCCCGCTGCCAGTGTTCGACTGGGAACCGTTTCTTTACAATCAGTCCACTGTTAGATGTCAAAAAATAGTGTGAACTGTATTAAGAATGAAAATGTCAAAACCACCAGTAGGTTAAAAGTATGAACAAAACTAGAAATTCTGTTACAAAAGTGATGAACAGAGTATCATACCTGAGACAGCAGAGATGGAAGTCCACCAATCCTCAGGAGTATCACTTGTAAAAGGTGGCAACGAAGTCTCCACAGCTTGACTGGCTGAAATATTATAAATGTATTATATTCATGCAAAACAAACAACAAAATTATATTCATGTAAAAATCTATGTAAATAAGTCAAAGTATAGGGCAAAATTAAGTATCACCTTTGGACACAAGGGAACTAAATATTTGATATGATAAATTGTTTCTAAAACCCTTTCTTAAACTACTTAAATGAAAAATTTGTGTTGGGCACTCTTCCTAAAAAGGTTTTCCACCCCTGGCCTAAAGCATCTAAAGTGTTGGTAAATTTGAAATTCTTATGTATTTCAAAAATTTCTTTAATTTTTAAATATAATCGTCACTACAAAAAGGCATGCGAGAAAATTTCAGATCTTTACAACACTTAGAAGTAAGTAAAAAAATTTATAGCACGCTTGCAACAAAGTAAAAGTTAATAAAAAAAAAGTTTGCAATGGAAAAAAAATTACTGTACCACAATTAAAAAAAATGCTGACATTTTCACTCAACATAGCTTTGGTCTGAGTTTCAAACTCTTCTGCATCAGCAATGATTTTTCCAAGTCTTCTGTAATTGGAAACAATGTACATTTAAGTAAAACTTTCATTTACAAGTATATATATATATA